>NC_132881.1:47189270-47299270 GCF_030463535.1 Salminus brasiliensis
AACAAATATAAATAAATATAAAATTAACTGAAGCAAAGTAAATACATTTATACATATAAACATACATATTATAATATATATATATATATATATATATATATATATATATATATATATATATATATATATATATATATATATATATACTTTTTTTATCTTTTACATTTTTATATAAAATATTTTTTATTATTAAACCCATATGTGTGATTTTGATCGGTTGCATTTATGGTTATTAATAAATGCAGTGTTGGACAGTGTGTGTGGCTGTGTTAAGACTGGAGTGCATTCAGGTGTTCAGGGAGATTTCTCTTTTCTCTACCAGGTGAACAAACTCCAATTCCTGAGCCTCTCTCTCTCTGTGTGTGTGTGTGTGTGTGTGTGTGTGTGTGTGTGTGTGTGTGTGTGTGTGTGGAAGCCCTTACGTTGTCAGTGCCCCAGGCAATCTCTTGTTTCACCGGGAGCCATATCCTAACGTTGATGTGTTCCTAAAATTACAGCCAACGAGCTCCTTAATCATTCCGGCTAGAGAAGAGCAGAAAGCTGGAGTTCCTCTGAAGCTCCACAAAAGAAACTGTAGAAACAGCAGCCAAATATTCCCTCCTATCCCCCAGAGAGACCTTCCAGTTCCTAAATCAGTTTGTTTGTGTTTATTCATTTTTAAAACAAGTGTCCAGACTTTGTAGTCAAACCAGAGGAAAACAGGACTGACCTACAGGAAGCTAAGGTCCTGACTTTGTCCTGACTTTGTTTATTAGACATAGTTCAGTGTGTAAGACTTTGTTTATAATAATAATAAAAAAAACAGCAGTGGTCAGTGGTCAGTACGTGCTATTGGTCATTAAAGTCACTGATATGTTGGTCAGAAGAACACAGGCGTGGTTCTCTCTGCTGTCCAGCTACTGTGTGGATGAACCCGGTGCAGATGTTTTAGGTAGTTCAGTTCATTCTTTAAAAGCATCACTGTGACACCGTTACTCCTGGACGCTCCCAGTCAGTGCATGGAGGAGAGTGTTTATAATGTGTTAATGACCACAGTGACGTAAATAAATCGCCACTGTCCAGTAAAAACATGTATGTCCATATTTGACGTTTAGTTTTCTCAATGGTTTGAAGCCTTTCCAAGACACCATTTTGGAGATACATGTTTTTCACTGGACAGCGATGATATATTATGTTTGTCACACAAAAATCTTGTATCTCCATTTTTGTCATTTTTCACTTTTTGAAATGATGTGAATCTAACAGGTTTTTTTTTTTTTACATTGTATCAAAATTATATGGGAAAAAAAGGTTTTCCTTCTAATGCAAAGTTAATTCATTTACTAAATTCAACAGATTGAAAAAATAATTAGATATTTAATATATATATATATATTAAACTTATACATTAATGTATATTAATATAGTATATATATATTAATTTTGAGATTTAAAATCTTACTGAACTCCTCCCACTATATATAAACACCCTATATAAACCCTTCAGTCCAACAACTTTGCCTCCTCCGCCTCCCCATCTCCTCCTCTTTTCACCTTTTCTCACCTCGATCGGAGGGGCTTCAGCTTTATGCATTCTCCTCGAAGCAGCATCGTACCCCAGCCCAGAAGCCCACTGAGTTTGCCTCCCTGTTACACTCATCAAAGGCGTGGGACATCCTGGCAAAGACACCTTTATATTTGAATTTAAGCAAATATATATATATAATATTGAATAAACATTGGACACCTTTAAAGTCACTAATCTATTTCAGCAGAGGTCCAGGTAGTTGGTGCTAGTAGACTCATAATTAGTGAAATGGAGATCAGCTGAGTGTGTGTTTTCCCCTTTTATTGCTTTGATAAATGTAAGGATTGTCCTCAAATGTGGCTTATTTTTACATGAATTTACTAAAACTGATAAAGTAATGTCAAATTCATAAAACATTGCACGTAAAATAAGTTATTGAATAAATATTGACCACCATTAAAAACAATGACCTAGCAAAGACTCACAATTAGTGAAATGGAGATCAGCTGAGTGCAGTGAATGAGTTTAATATGATCATGGTATTAAGAAAGGCCACTCATTAATCAGCATTCCTGGCTACAAAATTACACCATGAAGACCAAAGAAAGAGTTTACATCAGGGGATGGATGCACAAAAGAGTCACTGGACACGTCACCATCATTTCTAAAAGCATTAATAGAGGAAAACGTCCAAGGGATGCATATATACTTTTTATAGGCATATATATATATATGCTTTCCCCTCTTATTGCTTTGATAAATTGATTAATTGTTGTTAAAATGTGGCTTATTTTTACAAAAATTACTAAAACCATTGAAGTAATGTCAAATACATAAAATATTGATTGTAAAATAAGTTATTGAATAAATATTGACCACCTTTAAAAACACTGACCTAATTCAACAGAAGTCCAGTAGGCAGTTGGTGCTAGCAGTCTCACGGGTAGTGAACTGGAGATCAGCTGAGTGCAG
Organism: Salminus brasiliensis; assembly: GCF_030463535.1. Classification (NCBI taxonomy): domain Eukaryota; kingdom Metazoa; phylum Chordata; class Actinopteri; order Characiformes; family Bryconidae; genus Salminus; species Salminus brasiliensis. The sequence goes on from NC_132881.1 coordinate 47,191,750, forward strand.
TGAATGAGCCTCATATGATCGTAGTATAAAGACACCTGCCTGGAAGATCTGACCTCTGGTTAATCAGCATTCCTGGAACAGCTCATAGAAAAGCTTACTGGAGAGTATCAGTCAGGGGACGGACACACAAAAGAGTCACTGGACACGCCCCATTTATAAAAGCAATAAAAGAGGAGTACATCCAATGGGTGCATTGTTTTTATAGGTACTGTAATGTATATTTTCCCCTTTTTTACTTATATAAATGGAATAATGGTCATTAAAATTGTTAGTGAACTGGAGATCAGCTCAGTGCAGCCTTACATGATCATAGTATAAAGACACCTGTCTGGAAGCTCCAGCCACTGGTTAATCAGTATTCCTGGCCGCAGCTCTGAGATAAGCTTACTGAAGAGAATAAGTCAGGGGATTTGATGCTGAGTTTGACATTTTTGACAGAATGTGTCAATTTCTCATTTTGGTAATTAGATTCATATCTCTGTTCACTGAAGATGTTTTCCCTCGAAGAGTGTGAGTGGCCATGATTGGAAACGAGTTGTAATAAAATTAACCTCGCTCTCCTCTCGCGCACTGACCCGCCTCAAGAGGCAAAAAAATTTGGTCCGAGGCCGAAAAAAACTCTGCTTTTCAGTTTGGAGAGTGAAAAAGTAGCTCATTTTAGGGGCTGTGAAGCACCTCTGCAGAAAAAAAAGTGTGTGAATGTGAATTATCCATGGGGTCCCACTCTCGATCTTCAGCCTCCAACCAATGAATACAAATCCAGCACATTTACATAGAGCTGGTGTCTTCACCTGCGCTCCGTCTACACCGCCCTCTACGAACACGCTCGCTGTCATCCTTCTCCACTCTACAATAGCATTTAATCATGCGGATTGCTCTTTCCCCCTCTCTCTCCCACTTTCTCTCTCACTCTCTCTCTCTCTCCGAGTCTCACCTGCGCTTGCCTGCCGGGTCGGGGTAATTGTCACCTCCTGAGTGTTTGCAGGTGTGCTGGAACCTGTCTGTTTACAGCCTATCATCTGCATAATCTAGCACCTCTGCCAAATGAGCTTTCTCATCCACGAGAGGTTTGCAGCAGGTTGGGCTGGGCCGTAAAGAGGGGTTGTGTGTGTGTGTGTGTGTGTGTGTGTGTGTGGTGGAGGGTTGGGGGGTCACCTACTTACTAGCATCAATGAATCCCATATGGCAGGGGGGCCCTAGACGGCGGAGTTAGTTCATAGAGCAACATTCACGATGCTCTCTCACTCATTTCCTCCCTTTCTCTCTCTCTCCGCTCACCTTCCTGTACTGCTTTTTTCATTTAGGCCACGGCAAGTTTGTCTTTTCTCCCCTGATTTCTTCGCTTTCTTTTCTCCGAGCAGTTTCCTCCTCCTCCTCCTCCTCCTCCTCCTCCTAATGAAAGCACTTTGCCCTATACATCTCTTTTGTAAGCATGCTCCACTCTTAAACTGTCACGCTCTCTTTCTCTCTCTCTCTCTCTCTCTCTCTCTCTCTCTCGCACGCTCTCTCTCTCTTTCTGCGCCTGGCTCTGTTCCTCCTCTGAAAGCGGCTCTCATTTGTTTGTGGGTGATTAGGGTTTTTCTTGGCAGGCTTTTAACTGGCACTCATGTGAGAAATTCAGCTGAAATCCCTTAAGGCGAATTTACAAACACGCCTGTAATGCTGACAAATGCATTTTTGCTAATGGTTGAGGAAAGGTTGGGGTATTGTCGCGCTGCTCAGCTCAGCGGCAAAGTTGAGAACCTTTTTAGTGATACTGCCGGAGCTGACATTTAGAAGCACTTAGCAAGTTAAAGACTTGCAGAGAAATTCATCACTCGACTTCCTGCTCTCACCTACAAATGTCTGGATGCAGTTCGGTAATGAAAGAGCATATGTTCTAATGAACAGGTTAGCAATTTAAACATCAATGCAATATGTTAAATTATTAGCTATAAGACGGAAATAAAATTTAAGATCAGTTTTAATCACTAGCGTGGACACAACTGGACATTTTATTAAAATGACCTTTTAGTTATTGTCAGGCACTCTGTATAGCGCCCTCCCCCGGGGCGATTCTGAGCCGCCGCCCACAGGCCCACAGTTCATGTCAATTTGTTCATTTGGTTCATGTGTTTCACCTTCCTCTTTGGTCTGAGGTGTGTTTAGGTCAGCTCAGGAGATTCACCCTGGGTCGGTCCTTGGGTCGGCCTTGCCGTTTGGTCTAGTGTCTGGTTGCCCAGCTCTCCTTGTCTATGTATGGAGCGCTACTCTAGTGCCCGCTCAGCTCCCAACTCCTCCCAGTCCTAGGTTTGTTATGTTTGCCTTTTGTGTTGTCACGTTATGGTTTTGTTTACGGTTTTAAGTTTTTAAGTTTAAGATCAATTTTAATCACTAGCATGGATAAAACTGGACATTTTATTAAAATGACCTTTTAGTTATTGTCAGGCACTCAGTATAGCGCCCTCCCCCGGGGCGATTCCGAGCCGCCGCCCACAGGCCCAAATAAGGACTGGCGCCTCGTTTGTGTTCATGTGTGGGTCGATTCCTGTTCATTTGGTTCATGTGTTTCACCTGGGACTGGGGGGTACTTAAGGAGCCTCGACACCGCCATTCTGGGCCAAGAATTGAACCTATTGGAGCCTTCCGGAAGCCCTGCGGTTCCTCTTTGGGCTTAGGTGTGTTTAGGTCAGCTCAGGCGACTCACCCTCATTCAGGAGTAGGTTTTCCCGGTTACTCACGCGTCAAGCGAGGCTCGCTCGCTTCAGGTCTGGATACTCAGGTCACCCACGCCCCAGCAAGGCAACCCGCGCTCGCAGATGCGCACTGCCGTTTCAGATTGGGTCGGCCTTGCCGTTTGGTCTAGTGTCTGGTTGCCCAGCTCTCTTTGTCTATGTATTGAGCGCTGCTCTAGTGTCTGCTCAGCTACCAGCTCCTCCCAGTCCCAGGTGTGTTATGTTCGCCCTTTGTGTTCACGGTTTTTCCCTTTCATTGCTGCTCATGTTTTTCGTACTGTTGGTGTTTATATTGGTTTTGTTGAATAAACCCTCTTGCATTGGTTCCATCTCTGCGAGTGTTCATTCCTCTTGGTCTGGCCTAACACGCCATGACATTTATTGCCGTTATTGCCATTTTTGATGGTTTTTCTTTCAGCGTATTACAATAAAGGGCCTAAATAACCTTCTTCACCTCTCTGAAATAAAAGAGTCAAATGTAAACATTGTTATTATTGAAAACGTCATTTATGTATCATGTTCAGTAACTTTATTGTCATATAAACATTCATCCATCCATCTTCTTCTCTGTTTCTTCCTTGTAGGGGTTGTGATGGCTCCAGAGCCTACATAGAATCATTAGGTGCAAGGCAGTAAGTCCCTGGACAATGCACCTGTCCATTACAAAGTAACCATTAACTCACACACTTGTACTTGAAGCTGGAAGGGCTCTTGGTGCGGATCGGCTTTTGACCATTGAATTCACAGCCTCAGACCCTCATACTATGCCACCTCATACTTATACAGTACCACAAAATGATCTCTTCGCATATCCAAGCTTAGAGAGCTGAGGGTCATCCATGCTACTACAGCACCCCTGGAGCAAGGCTTCAGCAGTGGCAGCTTAGTGGACCCACAAGGTATGGAACCCACAACCCTGTGATCAAAAACCCAGCGCTCTAACTACTGAACCACTGACTTGAAATATAATCTTTTTCCATTGACTTCCATTGAAAGTTAAGGTTTCCCCCCCCCTTCTCCTGTAAAGTTTTGAAGACCATTGTGGAGATGAAAGGTATTGGCATGACAGTGATCTCACTGAGATGAAGTGTTTTATCATTAGTAAGGTGTAATTTTTATCATTAATGTTTAAATAGTCTGGCCAGAGGAGGATGGGTCCCCCTTGTGAGTCTTGGTTCCTCCCAAGGTTTCTTCCTCCAGCTCTGAGGGAGTTTTTCCTTGCCACTGTCGCCGTTGGCTTGCTCACGGGGGTCTTTGACCCTTCATGTTATTTCTTCTTTCTTCTCTGTCTCTGTCCTTTATTAAGTACTAATTATGTAAAGCTGCTTTGTGACGACAACAGTTGTAAAAAGCTATACAAATAAATTTGACTTGACTTGACTTGACTTTTAGACCAGACTTTCTGTCTGAATAAGCCATAATACAAGACACCCAATCAAAACAGAGTCTTAACACAGAAAGGCTTATTAAAGGCATGGTAAAACAGTTTGAGCAGTGTGATTAAATCTGAGGGGTTAAGAAAAGCTGAAAAACAATGAGATACAGCCGTTTTTATTAAATATTTCCATGCAAATGTCAGCAATATATGCTAATGTCATGCCCGCAGGCGTTTATGAGGATTTTTAAGTTCACAGTCACAGTCATGTCATGTTTCAGGACTTTTACCTCGACACTCATTGTTCGCATCCTGTTTCAAGTTGTGTTAGCGCCATGTGTCCATTTATTGTTCAGTTAATACGTTCCACCTGTAGCTGGCATATTCAAGGAGAGCTAGCACTAGCTGCCGGTTGCCGAGAATTTAACCATTTGAACTCTTTGAATCTCTCGGACTAATCGACGGACTTAGTTGATAGAAGAGGTTCTGTTGGACTCATGGAATCTGTCAGACTCATCGTCAGACTCACGGAATAGAAGTGGACTTATCTAGCAGTAGCGAACTTAGCTGACTCGTCGAACCTTTGGTACTGATTGAACCTTAGGAACCTTTGGGGCTAATTCAGGGTAGTGAGCTTATCTCACAGAGCTTCACTCACGGAGCGTATTCATGGTTGAGAGCTTAGGGAACAAGTTAACGTTTGTACATACGGTACTCAAGGTAGCGATCCCCGCCACCGGATCGGTTCAGTCTTTTGGGTTCGGCAGCTAATCCCTCACGCACTCTAGTCACGTAAGTTCAAGAGCGCCTGACGAGTGCAGTCCTTTGTTTATCTATAGTTTTCCCAGGTTGTAGGTTGTGGTTAGCATCATAGTTCTAGCTCAGCCCCGGCAAGCTTGGGTGGGCTCCTTTGTTTTGCCCACTTTCTGTTGTCACTGTTTGATTTTGGTTGACCCTTTCCCCCTGTGACGTTTGCTGCCGTTTCTTGTGTTTACCCCGTTTATTGTGTTTAATAAATGTTCTCCTGGTCCATCATGGTCCATCCCCTGCGAGTGTTCACCCTCTCTGTCCGATCTAGCCACTCCCGACAGCTAATGAATAAATCTAATGTGAATAATCCACTATATGGGCCTTTAAATACAATAATTCCAAGAATTTGCGCAACGAACTTTGGAAAAAATAGCTATATCCAATCCCCCAACACACAGTCACTGCTGCCTGCGCCTTAAATAAGACCATTTGTTTGTCTTATTTTCCTTGTTTTTTTTATTTATTCTTTTTGTAAATTCTTTTCTACCATGTTTTAAGACTCGGGAGGAAAAAGTGCTCCATTTTCGCAGCGATGACAGGTGGGCCTACGTACCTATTTCACCAGATTCAGTGAATAGCTAATGTGATTTTAAACTTTAATGTGTTACTGCACTGTCTGCCCGCTAGCTTCGCTGAAAATAAATGAATTCTCCTCACAAACATCTCCTGTGAGTTAGTACAGACGACGTTGCAAGTGTAGCGTGCCACAATGTGATTTAATCAGGCAAATGAAGCAGCACAACAGGAGGCAGCTCGGAGAAGGAGATACACAGATATTACTGCTGTGACTGTTAACTCAATTACACAAAAATACCACCGATAATCAGAGGTGGGCAGAGTAGCCTCGAACCATCCTCCAGCAGAAGTAAAAGTAGATTCTCGGGAAAACAACACTCTAAGCAAAGAGAGCATTATACACAGCAGAAATCAAGAGGGTTCTTGGGCTTGTAACAATAGTGGAATCATTTATGGTGAGAAATAGAACCAGTTATTAGTACAGTGTGTATACTCTAAACTCTGCTCTCCTTAAATCCAAACAAGAATTCTACCTTTTTACCTTCTCCAAGTTATTGACTGCCCACTTGAAGACCTGACTTGCCACCCATGTCAGACTATTCAAGTCAAGTCAAGTCAAATTTATTTGTATAGCTTTTCACACCTGTTGTCGTCACAAAGCAGCTTTACATAATTGGTAATTAGTAAAAGACAAAGACAAAAAAGACATAATAAGAAGACATACAAGAGTTCTATACAGCAAATTGTTCTATGACTTGTAATAGTGGATAATAGTGGATTATAATCCATTAAAAAACATCTATAAACAACCTTCTGCGGGAGTTTTTTACTGTATGCCACTGAATAGCAGTCTCCAATAGTTTGTATACTCTCAGAGGTTCTATATAGCTCTGAAAAGTGTTCTATGAGTTGTAACAGTGGAACCCTTTTTGGCGCTCTGTAGAACCTTTTTTGGAAGATTCTGTATGGGACCACCTACAAGAGGCTTTTCTTGTATGCCACTGAACACCAGTCTATAATACAATGTGTATACTCTAAGCAAAACAGGTTAAATATAGTACTGAAAATGGTTCCTTGACTTGACATAAAAGTTCTGTTTAGAACCACCTACAAGAGTTTTTTTTTTTCTTATCTGTACAATAGCTTACAAATACAGTGCAGTGTGTATATTCAAAAAGGGTTTTGTATAGTATTGAAATGGTTCTTTGACTCATAACAGTAGTTGAACTCTAATTGGTGTCACAAGGGGGGTGTAAACAAACAGGGGTAGTTGGGGAACCAGCCGCTAGAGCAGAAAGCAAGGCCGACCTAACCTGAACATGCAGAGAACTGCCTAGAACTTGGGTCACCTTGGAACCTGAGCAGGAAGCGAACAAGTTGGATGGAGAATCTCTCCTGAACATGGACTGCAAAACTAGAGCTGACCTGAACACGGCAGTAACACGTAAGGAATCCCTGAGCGTCTCAGAGATTCCAGTAGAGTCATTTCACAGCAGTGAACAGGGAACTATGCTCCTTAAGTACTCCCAGTCCCAGGTGAAACATATGAACAGACAATGAATCGTGAACGAACCCAACTGAACATGAATCAACACAAATGAACAGGAACAAACCGGAAGTCCTTATTTGGGCCTGTGGGCGGAGGCTTGGGATCACCCCGGGGGAGGGCACGTTAACGAGGGCCTGACAAGAATAACCATTTCTGGTTCCACAAAGAACAAATTTTTAATACAGATGTGACCTTTAAATTTTGACAAAGAACCTTTATATCTTATATCAGGTTTTTGGGGGCTTTTATATAACTGTTATATAGAACTGTTTTCGGAATGGTTTTACATTTACATTTACATTAAAGGCATTTAGCAGACGCTCTTCTCCAGAGCGACTTACAAAAGTGCTTTGCTATTTACCCAAGAAAAACCTCAGCTAGTTTAAATAGACTAGTAATTTAAAGATACTCTAAGTTTCGCTAAATCTGAATTGAGGTATCTCTAAGTTTAGTTATATTATATACATGCTGTTTTCCACCAATGCAAAAAGCCATTTCATTGTTAAATGTTCAACTGGTTCATTAAGTTGTCAATATATAGTGGATAATCTTTGCCCTTATCAAGGAACCCCTAAAGAACGTCTGTTCTGAGACCATATAGAACTGCTGTGGAACATCTTAGCATCTCAGTATAGTCACAATTTAGATATATGTTGAAAGACTCATAACTCAACTGGGATTTTAGACTAAGGACTTGTGAACGTACAGACTAAAAAAATGCTAGGATGGGAGCTAAAGGTTTGGGATCTGTTTTGGTATCATTAGGTTTAAAAATACACACTGGAGCTCCAAAGTAAGAGGTGTGAACAATGGTAAAGCAGCCCAGGAGCTGAACCAACACACCAGGGAAGGAATTTCGGGGCTAAAGGTTTTTTTTATTTTTGCACAGCTTTTACTCTTACATTTAAGACATTTAGCAGATGTTCTTCTCCACAGCGACTTAAAAAGTGCTTCACTGTTCACTCAGAAAGCACCCTTAGCTAGTTTGTATTGGCTAGAATCCAAAAGATCCCTCAAAGCATAGATACTACTAAATACAGAAGTCAGTTTGGAGACACAGTTCTCTGCACTACACTTAGCCTACGTACTCTTGGAAGAGGTGGATCTTCAGTCTTTGGACACCCAGGGGAAGCTCGTTCCACTACTTCAGTACCAGGACAGAAAAAAGTCTGGACGCTCATCTTCTGTGGATCTTAAAAGACTGTACTTGAAGCTTGAAGGGCTCTTAGTACAAAGCGGCAGCAAAGTTCAGAGAATTTCTACAGATCCCTCCTGTCTTTGTATATTCTGTATTTTGTGTATATTTTGTATTTATTTAATATACTTTTTATATAACTTTATTTTAATATGTTTAGTATGCATATGGTTTTGTCCTCCTGTAGAAAATCAACCTGAACTTTACCACAAGCATTTCAATGCATAAATGTCCTGACATGTTGTGCAAATGACAAATAAACCTGAAAATCAGAAAAAACATACTTTGTTAGAATTAGTAGTATTATCAATTGGACAAATCCATCAGTAACAGCTTGATATAACAGCTGATCATGAAATCTAGTAAATTTCAGACTGGAGAGTTTATTTATTTCATGGCCTAATTGCTATTTCATGGCAATAGCTAACTAGTTCGGGGCAAGTTAAGCCCACTAGTTCAGCAAAGTGCAGTTATAATGGTGTGATGATGCACCTGCAGACTCTGTTAGACTGTTTTTGGAGCAATGTTTTAGCACTCGTGAGATTTTCCCCTTTTCGAGGCTTCTGCATACATTATGTTTGTGTGTGTGGGAACCTTAGCATATAGCCCCATAATTAAGATCGTATCACGAATAGTCCCTGGCTGAGAATACTTTCTTCGATGAATCATGCGTTCAATCAAGTTTTTTAATATAATCCGGAGTTTTAATATATGCATACCTGTAGGCTGACGGTTTATATCCAGGCCCTAGGTCTATGTCTATCAGCCTACATTGTTACAAGGATATTAATTTTCAAAGTGAAAATGCTATAAATTCTACTTTTTCTCTGATTTAAGATAGAAATGTAAGAATTGGTGCCTAAACAAGAAGATTAGCACCTGTAAAGTAACATGAATACACTGTAAATCAATGGTTAATTGACGATAGTTCAACTACAAATGCAACCAGAACTTATTTGCAGCTTAAATGAAAGAAAATGGTCCATTTCTCATATTTAAAGGTTTACAAGAAAATATCATTGCTTGGAGCTTATAAATAAAAATAAAATCCACTGTAATTTCATTTGCAGTAGTTTATTTTTTACAGTGTATTAACATTAAATGGATTTCTACTGACAATGTTCTTAGCTGATGGCTTGCAGTATTTTTTTACCATCTCTAGTATATTACCATGCAGAAAGCCACAACTCTGAATGTGAGTCTACGTGATACAAAATGACACATTCAACTAAAAGAAGTCAGTGCAACAGAGTCTATATCAGTGCACACATTCAGAGCTGGCGCAAACTTGATTTAATTCATGCGTTTATGAATGATGTGGCCAGAAATGAAATATCTTGTCCAAGTAGAGCTCCTCTATTGAATGTGTTCAATAAAGCAATATCCTACCCCAAAAAAAGAAGCCCACACTGACAAAGGCTGGGTCCCTCAGTGACATTCGGAACATTTCTGAATGCACACTTTTGGGTTATATAAGTGTGTAATGAGGCGCAGGCGGTGTGTAATCTCTCCATGAAACTCTTTTCAGGTTCTTAGCAGCAAAGAGAGAATCATCTTCAGCTAACCAGCATTCAGGTATGAGTCCCAGCCAGGATCAGGGGGATAAGCTGTATAGAGCTTAGACCCCCATGGCACAAAAGGGCCTTCAGAGTAGTGTTTTGTGTGTGTGTGTCAGATATTATGTTCATTTTCACATGAAATTGAATACCATTGTCTAAATCCAGAGATGGCTTGAGCTGGATAAACTATTTTGCTTTTCAGAATTCAGATTCAAATGCATTTCCCAAATAAGCAATGAAAAAAGTGAATAGAACTGACAACGAAATTAAAGGTGGACAAGAGTGGACGGTGTGTTCCTAGTCGAGGCATTGTTGAATAATGACAGTTCGGTACATAAAAGTGACAAAGCGTGAAGCTCAAACACCGCTGAAAGAAAATCCAGCAGATCCAAAACAGAGCTGTAAAACGGGTCAATTCCAGTCTTGACTCGTGATATTTACACCCCCAAAATTTACATAAACTCGCCACAGAAACCCATACGAGACGAACCACAGTGGCTGCTTTGGAAGAACAGGGAAGCAAGGCTAAAGAAGGCCAAAAACTAAAGCTAGGCCAACCAAGCAAAGCACAGCTTGGAGAAGTGTGAACTGGTGCTGGGCTGAGTGCTGGGCTAGAATTGAGTTCTATGCAAACTCCTAATTTGCATATTCAAGTCTTTTGCTAGCATTTACCTCAACTGCTGGATACAGACATGTCTGTTTATGTATAATACATTGCATATGTAAAAAATATTATGTATAAATAATTAAGAACGCTATGAAATTATGCAAATGCCACTTAAATATAGAGTTTATTTGCTTCAAGATTGCATTTAAACAATAAATAAAATAAATAAATACTGTTTTTCATTTTTTTACACCAAATGAAAAGACTGAGGTTGGTGGGAGCCCCAAATTAGGATCTCTTAGGGCCTGTAAATGTAGACCTTTGTCGGATATGATGCTCATCGCCATGTATGCTTGGAAATGCACATACAACACATAAAATTTCCCACACTTTCCAACATTTTAAGAGTTAAATTATTACAGTGAGTTAATTTAACACTAATAACTTTGACCTTGATACTGACTTGTCCTTTACAAAAGAATTGACTCATTGGCATTATAGGAAGGTGAACTTCTTTTGAACAACTTCTGTATGTTGAATAAGAGGGATAGACTGGGATAGACACCCAACGAAGCATATAAAGATATCGCTGCAGTCCAATATCTCTATTTTTGTCCGTTTTTTGTAGTTTTCCTCATCATTTGAACTCTGTAGCTGCTCTGTACACTGATTAATTCTGGATGAATAGACCAAAACATTACCTAAAATAAACATTTTCTCCATTTACTTCCACTGAAAGGTAAGAAGGCTTTTTTTCTTATGTAAAGTTGCCATTTTGGACATACATGTGTTTCATTGGACAGCGACTATATATTTGCACCACAAAAAAAAAAAATCTCAATTTTTGGTGTTTTTTACATTCTCAAATAGATAAGTGATCAATGGAAACGCTCCAAAATGTCCTGTAATAATAATATATAACAGAAAAAACATTGACTAAACATTGAAAAGTTTTTTCTTTCTCCTGAAAACTTACAATACAAGGTTTTTGCACAACAGCAAAAATCAATATAAGGGCTGCCATGCAGTCTTATTTAACATCCATCAGTTTATTCAAGTTGGCATATTGTCTAATGATGAATTCTGCATAATTCTATAAGTTCTCATACAAATCAATAACACTCCCATGCATCAACAGCGCTATATATGGATATAATAGTTGCACTTTTAACGGTTTTCAAGTCAGCAGCCATGCACTGAGCATGCGGCATCTAATGTGCACAGAGAGCTGAAGGTGAAAAGGTGAAGCACTTGAAGAAGAAGTCATCTCCATGCCCCATAGATCACCCTAACCATGTTTCACACATGCTGACGCCTTTGCTTCAGTCAACAAGCCGCCCAAAAGAAGCCAACTCTGACAAAACCTCAGAGCTTTTAGGCCCGAGAGACCCCCGAAGATTTATACATTTGGAGTCTTTGCAAAGTACTGACAGAATTAAGCAAGTATTATTCTTATCAATCTCCACCTCTTGACAGATTCCAATAAACTTGTGACCTTTCAATTTGCCGGTGATGCATGGCCCCGGATGTGAGTTATAACCCGTGATCTGGGTCACAGATAGGCAGCCGTTCGTATTCATTCATCAAGCCTGAATATACTTACCATCAATCAGTGCAAATGATCTGTGGAATTATTGCACTTCGCCAAAGCGCAGGAGGGGCGCCTCCCCCCTTAACTCGCCGATAAAGTCAATAAACGGGGCCGCGTTTAACACACAAGCTGTTTGGTTCATGTTTAAGGGCTGTTTAGAATTGACATTCAGACTCCTGGGGGGCACATTCAGGTGTATTTCCCTCCAGTAGTGCACAGTCCTTTGCTCCAAGTGTTTACAAATGAAACAAGGCCGTGATGGCTCTCATTTGGGGGAATCTGAGCAACCCACTCGGCCTCTGGCTGCGAAGGCCCATATACATTCCAGCACTGCTGGAGACGAACTCCGGGTCATAAAAAGGTGATGGCAACTGCAGTATCTTCCTATTGGACAGCTTCAGTACAGTACTTTCCCCTCCTTTCCCGTTCTCACCCTTATCTGTTTCTGCTCTCTCTCTCTCTTTCTCATCAGCCTCCTCCACTATCTCCTTTTTTTTGTTCTCTGCGATGCAGAGGAGGAAATTTATTCTCGCCTGTCTTTCTTCTTCTTCTGTCCTCTTGCACCCTGTCTACTTCTCCGTCTATGTGTGACGCCCATAGAGAGGGAGAGTAAGCAGGAAAAGGAGACAGACTGAGAGAAACAGACGCTGTGTTTATGTGTATTCTGTGTATTATGTGTATTTATGTGTATGTTTATCTCTTTATGGGGTCCAAGCCCAACCAAAGACCTTGCAGAATGATGAAACCATCACTGATGGATGGCTGAGGAGATGTTTGTCTGCTTTCCATTATGAAAAAAATACATTCCCCCAACTAAACTGAAGCTTTTATTGGAAAATGCTGACTTTCTGATCTGATGTTATGGTTAGAGCCAGGCAAGATCAGGTCAGGGGTGTGAGAAACTGTCCCATCACTTAAGGGGCTTTTCGTTTATACATTGCAGAAGTATCATATATTTACAGTGTGTTGCATTCATGTTATGTTAAATATCAGAAATCTTATAAATGTATTTACTAAAGCAGCATCATATAGAAATTGGTATATCTTGTTCCTGGGCTCCCCCTACAGTCAGGAAGTGTAATTCACACTTTGAGCCATCACTAAACACACTTTACACATGCATTTCTGGACAAGCTAAGAGATACAGAAGCAACATCTGAAGGTAAAGAAGCATGTGGACTGAGATGGTAGTGTAATACTACAGGATTTGACACTAATATGAGTTATGCAGTTCTCACAAGTGTTGTTCTGCCAACCTCACCAAAGTGACATATTGCAGGTTCTGGCATGCCAAGCCCAGAGTGGTAATGATAATTCTCTGATATTCTCAGTGGAGCATCTTAATCATTTTGAGACTTAGTACATATACCATTTTAGGACCCCTGGAACTTAGGACCCCTGGAACTAGGGGTCGGATCGCTATCAGTAACTAAAACGAAATCTTCCTTAGTGATCTGCCATCCCTCTGCTACATTCTTCAGGAGCCATATCTGCACCTCTATGGCTCTCGTTCACTGCTCTTGTTCAGGGCTTGTAATGAGAATCTAGCCGCCACTGTGATGATGGATGTCCATACATCACATGTTCCAGCTATCCTACTCATTTTCTTCAGCGATTCCATGACTTCAGTTTTGGGAAAGGACGTTGCTGTATCTTGGCGCCAGAGTCTGCAATGTAGCGCAAAAGTGCTGGTTCCCAATGAGTGAATACAGTGGCAAATACTTGGCAATAACAGTTGGGATGGAGTTTGTAATTCACTTCACCCTTTTTGAGTTGGGTGGAAGCTTTGACATCACTTGCTTGATAGTCCAGAAACACCTGGTTGTAGATTCTGCCAACAAGAGGCTTCTATATGCTAGCTTTTAATGGTCAAATTTCTAGCTCATCTGTCTTGTGTCTCACGGTCTGTCCATTGCTGCACTTCCACACTTTTAAATTCTTTTGTGTTTCATCAACATTAAATTATTAATTAACATTTAGAAAATAGATTTTTAACATTAATTAATAGATTTAGAATAATTGACATCCATATTGAACTGAATTGAACTACCTTGGACTAATCTGGAATTCTCCAGAAAACAATGGGATTTTCAAAAAGTGTTGCTATAAGATCCATTCGTTCATCTTCTTATCCCTTTCTTTCTGGTCAGGGTGGGTGTCTGGTCCAAAACCTACCCTGAATCACTGAGCACAAGGCAGAAATACCCACTGAATAGAATGCTAGTCCATTGCAGGGCACCCTGCACAAGCATTCTTTGGGCAACTTTGGGCAAATTAGCATAGCCAGTTCAACTTCCATATGTTTTTGAGAGGTCGGAGGGAACTTGAGTACCTGGAGGAAACCCACATGGACACAGAGAGAATCCACCAACCTCTTCACAGACAAAGGCCAGAGCAAAGATCAAACCCACAACCCCAGGCCCCTGTAGCACCACTGAGCTGCCTGCTATCCGACCCAGTGGTAAACAAAAGTATTCCAAATTCAATACATTTTATCCATTTCTCTCTTGAATACAGCAGGATCCTCTGAATCCTCTGGATAATGGATCTAGTAGAGCAGCATTTACACACACTCATATAGAAGGTCATGGAAACATCCTATAAAGAGAGAAACACAAAATGTGTGCATGTCTGTGTGATCTTTTGAACCCTCTTTTTTTGTTTCCTCCCTCCCTTCTTTTTGAGACGAGCACTCTCAGAACAAATCAAGTCTAATATTGTGATCTTGTCGTGGCCTAGCTGGCCTCCTTGTCTTTTAGATTTCTGTTGGAAAAGAGATAGATTTACATTCTGCGTGGACAGGTTTGGGTCTGAACTTTTGACTTGTTTCCATTTGTTTTGCTCTTAAAAGATGTTCTGTTAAGGATGTTTTTTACTTCTCTGACTGTACTGACTGTACTGCACAGTGACGACTGGTGAACCAGCGGGGTCATGGGCACCTAAAGCTTTCTGATGCTTATGGCAGTCATCTCACAACTTAAAGGACTTAAAGAATCTGCTGCCAACATCAGATACCACATTAGATACCTTCTAATTTTGGTTTAACCCCTTAAGACTTCAAGGCTTATCACACACTAAGGTGTTTTACTCAGTACCTACGGGGACAAACTGGTGGGGCTATATATTTACATTTATGGCATTTAGCAGACGCTCTTATCCAGAGCGACTTACAAAAGTGCTTTGCTATATATATATGTATATATATATATATATATATATATATATATATATATATATATATATATATATATATATATTTATCTATATATATATATATATATATATATATAAAGTAAGTAAGGGAAGTTGTTTTTGGTAGATTATTTCTTTGTTGTAGCAGGAACTTAATTAAATCATACATTTCCATTCAATCAAAAGAAGCAGAGTCAGCATAAACATACTTAATGCTTAATGTGTTTACCTTAATGTAAAATTCAATTAAGGAACAAAATATGTATCTGCAATTTATTTGGATTTCATCTGGACTTATTAAGGTGTTATCTTGCAAAACAAATTACTTACTTAAAAATACAAAATTCCCAATCAAGGCAATGTATTTTGATTTTGTGAGTTAAACAACATTCTTAATTGGATCAGACTTTGTTACATCTAGACTTTACTAATTTACATTCATTTTACATTAAATATAAGAAATCTTATTAATTGAAATAAATAATATTTTATAAATGTATTTACTAAAGCAGCATCATATAGGAATTTGAAATTTCTTGCTCCTGGGCTCCCCCTACAGTCAGGAAGTGTGATTCGCACTTTCAGCCATCACTAAACACACTTTACACATGCATTTCTGGACAAGCTGAGAGATACAGAAGCAACATCTGAAGGTAAAGAAGCATGTGGACTGAGGCGGTAGTGTTGCCTTGTTATGCAGGTATGTAGTTATGCAGTTCTCAGAAATGTTGTTCTGCAACCTCACCAGAGTGACGTAGTGCAGTTTCTGGCATGCCAAGCCCAGAGTGGTAATGATGAAGATAGTATTCTCAGTGGAGCATCTCAATCACTCAATCAATTACTTAAAGACAACAAAATTCCCAATCAAGGCAACGTATTTTGATTTTGTAAGTTAAACAACCCCTTAAATTGGAATAGTACAACATTCTTGATTGGACCAGACTTTGTTACATCTAGACTTCACCTATTTACATAGCCTAATAACACACTACAATGTATTACACTGTAACTACAGGGACTTATTTTTGTTTTGGTGGGGCTTTGATAATAGAAGTTTGTAATAACACTTTCCACCCACCGGCAGGCTCTAAGCTGTTTAAGAGGTTAATGTAATTTTACCTATTTGAACATACAGCATTTAGCTAGATTCTTATCCAGAGCTCTTCTATTTAAACCATGTTAGCCATGTAGGACAATGTAATGTTAGGTCTTACCCAAGGGCTCTTATTAGTGTAGAAGAGTGTGCTTGTCCAGCCAAGTAGACAAACCCTAGTCTGACACCTTGTTATCACCCACTACTCTACACTTCAACCATTCCTGTATTGTTTCATCTTGTGCTTGAAAATCATTGGTTTGCTAAAGGAGAAAGCTTCTCCAAAGCTCTTCTCTCCAAAGTTCTAGTCATTTTAAAGTGATTGTTGGCCTCTGTGTATCTTCTTCTTGCTCTGATGATGAGTTTTGAAGGATGCCCATGTCTAGATTCAAGGCAGTGTCCGTGAGGTTTGAGGCTGCTTATCCAACTCAGATATCCAACCACTTAGACATTACTGTGAAGTCAACCAATCTTGAGCATGTCTACATTTGTGTCTCCTTCAAGTGCTCTTCAGTCTTCTCCTGTCTTCATTAGGGTGGCATCTTTCAACTTTGTCTGAATGTTTTTTTTTTTTATTTCCTTTTTTGTTTCAAACATTACCTCTTAAAATATGCAAACTAATTTACCAATAGAATAAAATACATCCAGTAGATAATTTCACTTACAACATATTAAAAATGTTACAACATGTCAATTATTAATTAATCACTTTACAAAGATCTCATAATTACAAATGCAAATTATTTACACTAAATTTAAGATCATTTTTATTTATTTATTCATATTTGTAGTGTAAAACCAATATCGCTCTAAATAATCCCTGCTGGGTGTCAGTCTTTCTTATTAGAATATCACATGGGGTGGAATAGTTTTGCAATGCACTGGAACTGGAATGCATCTGTGACTTACCACCCTGTTATGGGATTTTTTTTCTATGCCCCTTATCAGCTAAATAGATAAAACATGTTATTCATTTCAGTGTCATTTAATTTGACTGTCTGGGAATTTACTCCCACACTACTCAAGTAATACTCAAGCTAATTACATGGCACTTACAGTATATACATATATACAGTATGTATATATTCCTAGTGGATTCCTAGAACCCATTGGGTATTTCAGCATCATTTCTTTAGACTACAGTCTTTAGACTATATATATATATATATATATATATATATATATATATATATATATATATTTGAGTGATGCCACAGAACAGGGGTGCAGAACTCCAGTCCTGGAAGGCTGATCTCCAGTAAAGTCTGGTTGTTTTTCTACCTCAACCACCCACTTTTTCTGGTAATTAACTAAATCAGATGTCTTTGAGTTGGAAAACATCCAACCTTTGCTGGAGATCAGTCCTCCAGGACTGGAGTTCTGCCCCCCTGCCATAGAGATCGCTTAAACTGGTAAAGAACCTTAATATCAAGAAAAGGTTCTTTAAGGTTTTGAAGGTTTCTTCATGCTCACTTAATCTCTATTACAAAAGTGGTTCTTCTATATGGCATCACTCAAAGAACCTTTTGAGGCACTTTTATTTTTATAGGTGTAACTGAGAATGTACACTTTCCAAACATGTCCTTCTTCTTTGCTCCTTTCAATCAGCTAAATAACATCTAATTAGAGCATGCTTGTGACTGTGACTCTTCACTAGCACTAGATGCTTCTCCTATTCAGAGTTATTTTCAGCCCTCATCTTAAACCACCTCGAGGAAGAATAATTGCTACTGCTCAGACTTTATATTCATGCATTTATCAACATTGCAGTCACTAAAATACACATTCTGGACAAAAGTACTGGGACATTATTGACTCATTCATCATTCCTTCTGAAATCAAAGCTATGAAAAAGAGTTTCTCCTACTTTTGCTGGAGTAACTGTACTGTCTGTAGCTGGAGTATCTCTACTGTCCAGTGAAGAAGACTTTCTACCAGATTTTGGAGGAGCATTGCTGTGAGAATTCGATTGCACTCAGCAACAAGTGTGCTGTTAGTGAGAATGTTGGATGATGACCCCACATCATCATCCCCAACTAGGATCATATAGTCCAGAGAGTCCTATTATATCTGCAGTATTTCTCGGCATGGACTAGACAAGCTGTATGTGAGCTTATATGCACATCTGTTGCAGCAATAGGTGCAACTTAAAGTAGCGGAATGCATTTGTTAGAAGGGGTGTCCACAAACATTTGGACACATAGGAAGAAGAATTGCTACTGCTCAGACTTTATATTCATGCATTTATCAACATTGCAGTCACTAAAATACACAATCTGGACAAAAGTACTGGGACATTATTGACTCATTCATCGTTTCTTCTGAAATCAAAGCTATGAAAAAGAGTTTCTCCTACTTTTGTTGGAGTAACAGTCTCTACTGTCCAGGGAAGAAGACTTTCTACTAGATTTTGGAGGAGCATTGCTGTGAGACAACTTAAAGTAGCGAAATGCATTTGTTAGAAGGGGTGTCCACAAACATTTGGACACATAGTGTATGTCAGGAAGGTGTTTTTGTGTGTGCAGTGTTTTTGAGGATTACTGAAATCAGAGGAATTTCAAACTCACAGGAATTCTTAGATATGCTCCCGTCAGTGTCGGCTTTCATCTGTGCCTGGTGGCGTGTAGGCATGTCCTCGGAAAAACAGTCTATTACAGTCGAATCTGCGCGGAAGTACAGTTATCTGCCAAGAAGAACAGTGAATGTTATCACAGAAACAGCAAGCAGTGTAACATGATCACACAGACCCAGAAGAGAGAAAAGTGAGCGAGCGAGCAAGTGAGAGAGAGAGAGTCAGAGAGAGTCAGAGAGAGAGAGAGAGAGAGAGAGAGAGAGTAAAGTTTAAGTGTGTGCGTTCTGCTCCCCTGAGCTGGTACAGTGTGTATGTTCAAGGTGGGCTTTGTTCATTCATGTCAGTGATCTATTCTGTCATGTTACACAGCCATGGCCCAGAGACCCACCGTCACTGCCTCTAACTCTCTCCCTCTCTCTTTCTATCTTTCCGAGAGAAATACAACATCCTCTGACATCCTCTCTTGATTCATGTTTTCTTATATCCAGACACAAAGGCCAATTAATGCAGACACACACTCACACACATACACACACACACACACACACACACACACACACACACACACACACACATACCTCTACACCTACAGACACACAGCTACAATATCTGCTCTGCTCGTTCTGGTAACATATTGTAATAAGCTCGAACATTATGGGACATTTATGAGAAAACAATAAAGAATTTACAATCCTTTATCTTAATCATTAGCACTGGAACCTGGAAATGACACATTTATAAATTAAAGTTAGTCACAAATTAGTCTGATTATTGATCAAAAATGTAATAAGTCGGTTTAGATCATATTTCATACACCTGTTTTCTTTTCTCAGAACAAAATAAATATTACTTACTGCGGGATTATTGGCATCCCCAGCCTCTGCTGAGGAAAAGCACCAAACCACTGAACTCTGTAGCTCCTTCAAAGTGATTGTTGACCTTTTAGAGGCTTCCCTCACAGGTTTTTACTTGCTCTGATACTGGGTTTTGTCTAGACGAAGCCTGTTTATTAGGATGCAGCTTCCATTTCCTAACAATTGGTCCAACTGTGCTCACTGGGATATCCAAACACTGACTGGTTTTGTAGTCTATGCATATCTTATACAATTGCATGGCATTTTAAATAGACAGATTGTCAATGTGTGTTGATGAAATTAAATTATACAGAATAGAGTGCATTAAGGCACTACAGCTGCAATCTACTATGCTTTCTCACTAAAGGTACTGAAGATGGTCTGCTTGGGGATTGTACCCCAGTGAAGAACACCCAGTTTGGTACCATTTTTTTCTGAATTATTGAAACTCTTCAAATTTACATCCACAAGACTAAACAGGTACAATCCTCTAAAAAGACAGATGGTTTGACAAAATATATAAGCACAGTAAAATACAGGCATAGATCATTTTATAAGTTTTTTATTAAATGAAGACAACATATACTATAAACAATATAATAGCAACAAAGCAATCAAAGCAAACAGTCACTCACATTCAAAATATTTTCTAATAAAAAAATAATAAAAAGTGCTGGGTGCATAAAAGTACCCTCATAATGATCTTAGATATGTATTTTTGCAATATGAAATCTATACTCATTCCAGTTTTTAGAGTTTTTAGAGTGATATGGCATGTGCACTTGTTCTTCAAAATGTAGGCCAGAAAAGATAACAGTGCTTCAGCACCATGGACAGCACCACATCTCTCCATAGAGAAAGAGAGAGAGAGAGAACGAGGGGGAACGGGAGAGTGAAAAGAGTTCAGGTGCATTACACACTCCTGCAGGAAGACAGCTGTACTCATACACACCCAAATCACCCCACTGCTGAAGATGGGGTGTTTCAGCTCAGAGTGAGCAAATCACCCTGAAAAGATTTAACCCCAGTGTTTTCACTTATACTGAGTGGCTACTTTATTAGATGCACCCGGGATGAAATAAATAAATCAATTTTCTCACACTGAACTGTACACACACACACATACACACACACACACACACACACACACACACACATCCCTGGGCACAAACCTAGCTGCCTCAGTCCGTGTTGTCTGAACATGGATGATATCCCTGACTAAGCAGTCTCTTTCATGGAGCTGCCCCAAAGAAAGCAGCCTTTCAGTGTGTATCCCATAGGACTGGAGCATGTTTATATCTGTAGCACTGCTGGAGCTCAATTTGTTGTCCCAAAGAAGGTCGTGTGACGTAATGTGTGGGGTTTAATTTGCAACTGGTGTGGGATAAAGAATCGGCAACTTCCCCAAATTCCCCAAAAATTCCCACCGACAGCCTAGAATCAGAGATCACAGCTCAGATCTATGCAACAGCATCACATCACAGTACACTCTACTACTGAGTGAGCTCCAAATCTTCTACAGAAGGCCATTTACTCTACAATGATTACTGTCAGAGCACATAAAGTTCAGATTCATACTGGATTAACGTTTCTGGGTAGTTGTTCCTCTCTGTTCTGTAATACAAAGTAGACACATTGTAGATTCACACTGGATTAAATTACTTCACAATTCTTACAGTCAGACTGTAAAAACTACACAGACCGACAATTCATACTGGATTCAAATAACTCCACACTGAAAATTCTATGCACTGCAGATTCATATTGGATAAAACTACTGGGAAATGAATACTGCCACACTGTAAACACTACACACACTAGATTCATACTGGATTAAAATTAGTTCTCAATTACTATGCTCAGATTGTAAAACTACACACACTGCTGATTCATACTGAATTATAATTACTCAATTGTCATGATTGCTAGACTGTAAAAACTACACACACTATAGATTCATACTGGATTCAATTTAATTCACAATTATTATGCTGATATTGTAAAACTATACACACTGTACATTTCATACTGGATATAAAATTACTCCACAGTTATGACTGTCAGACAGTAAAAAACTACATACACTGCAGATCCATACAGGATTAAAATTACTGGGGAATTATTACTGACACTATACAAACTTCACTTCACTGTAACACTACAGTAACACTACAGATTCATACTGGAGTAAAATAACCCCAGTGTTTTTCTATAAGACTACAGAAACTGCACACAATACAGATTCATACTGGAGTAAAATAACCCCAGTGTTATTTCTATTAGACTACAAAAACTACACACACTACAGATTCATACTGGACTAAAATAACCCCAGTGTTTTTCTATTAGATTATAAAAACTACACACACTACAGATTCATACCAGATTAAAAACACTGGGATTTTTTACTATCAAACTGTAAGAAATATACACAATGCAGATTCATACTGGATCACAATTAGTCCCCCATTTCCTACCAGGCTTTAAAAAAAGTACAGACAACGTCTTCAGAAACAGCTTTTAGAAACCAAGGACAAAATGATTATTATTAAATGGATGGAACATATGTATGATAAACTGGGAAACCTGATCGATCAAATTCAAACTGACATGTAATAAGTAAGCCAATCAATAATAAGAAAGTAGCCATGGAGCCAAGGAACATATTTAATACTTTGGCTGTAAAAAATGTAGCTGTTAGGTCTCTCTATTTCCCTTACCATAATAGGCAGATTCATTTAATCAAAGATACACAGCATGTGAGCTACAGTTGATGTTGATTATATAGTTATATTATATATATATATATATATATATATATATTCTGGTTAATCAAAAAAAAGCACTTCATCAATTACAGAGTGCGTTTAACTGAACCCAATAAAAATGAAAGTCATAAAGGTCCTCAAAAATTAAATATATTGTTAATATTTGTATATATACATACACTTACATACATATACATACATATATTCACATCATGATCCGATGCACTCCATGTCCATGTGAAGAAGCATAGTCCTGTACAGTTTTATGATTACTCTGCACCAAAACACCTGATTCAGCGCTTCAGCTAATTGCTAAGTCCTTCATCAGTTATATCTGCACCTCTTTCATCAGTTACCTTTAGATTTAACATGGAAACTGGATTACATTGTGGACTCATTTTAATCCAGTGTGAATCTGCATTGTGTATATTTCTTACATTTTGATAGTGAAACGTCTCCAGTGTTTTTAATCTGGTATGAATCGTGTATGTAGTTTTTGTAGTCTAATAGAAATAGAAGCTGGGTAATAGAAACCTATCAGCTTATCTTTTTTAACTACCACCCCGAAACCCTAAAGATTTCCGACTAGTCTCTACTCTGTTAGCATAGTCTCGCAGGTTGGGTACTTTTTTATTTTGAAATAAAAATGAGCAGTTTTTAGTCTCCCATCAGGTCAGGCTGCCGGTGCTGTATGCAGAGGGTTTAGGCTGTGCTGCACTCTGAGCCTCTACAAGCTCTCATTTCCTCTGGGAGATTAATTAATTACACAAAAGGAATACAGGGATCGTGATGAACTGACCCGCACCTGCGTGCTACAGCTTCAGCCCATTGTGTTTTCACTTCAAGAAAAAAAGGAAGTCGACCTCACCGGCTGGAGAGACATTTGTTCTGTCAAAAAGTGTACAATGGCGGCAGGCCTGTGCGTGCCCAAGTATCTATGCATTTGGAATTAAGCCTTTTTTTCCAGTGCATTGGAACGAGATGAAGCCGTCAGGTGCTGTAAGGTCAAACATGAGAGGATGATCTTGAAAAAAGTAGCACTCCATGAATGAAAAACAGGTTGAGAAGAAAGCCGGCTGTTTTCTTCCGAAGAGGCTTTTCTTCTCCTTCCTTCCTCCACACTGAACTCGGGTCTGTTCATCTTCTGCTTGGAATCTTATACATCAAATCTAGACATACATTTCCATAGAACTCAAGGATTTTACAGAGTTGAAAGACGTGCTGTGATGCATGCCTGTAAGATTTCCCTCCATAAGAAACTTACTGAAATGCATAGCTTGAACATGTTATTAAAGAAAAGCAAATATGACCCACAAGAACCAGTTGAAAGCAAGGAGACCAGCTTGTATCGCCAACAAAAGTGGAGTTTGAGAAGCTTCTAAAGAAAAGAACCCATTTGTTCGCCCAGAGCTGACGGTTGAGAAAGACTTCATGACTTTGACTTTCTCTTTTGTGGTGAACTTTACCTTGTACACCACTGAAGACATGATTCAGTAGCTTTTCTGGGGTAGTTTCAGACTCATGGGTCAACAGAAATTCTGACCTGTTTGAATGTAACATTAATTCAAGGGCTCTGCTTTTCAAATCAAAGCCGGATCCTTTCTCTGATTAATGATTTATGGAAGAAAAACCCCAAGTCTTTTGGATGAAAGCTTATGAACTGGCAAAAACTTTCATTTAAAACTGAATTTATTAATTTTTATTCACTTCAATGTGGTCAGGATCGTGAGAGATCCAGAGCCTACCTGGAATCATTGGCCACAGGGCAGGAATACCACCTGGACAGGCATTTACATTTACATTTAAGGCATTTAGCAGACTCTCTTATCCAGAGTGACTTACAAAAGTGCTTTGCTATTTACCCAAGAAAAACCTCAGCTAGTTTAAATAGACTAATAATTCAAAGATACCTTAAAGTTTAGACTCTACTAAACACAAGTCAGTAAGGAGACGATTCTACTATTCGCCCAAGTACTCTCAGAAGAGGAGGGTCTTCAGTCTGGGTTTGAGGACAGCAAAATGTCCTCAAACCTTTTACACCAAAAATATATAGGTAAACTTTATTCCCAGCTAGACCTTATAGGCTGATCATCAAACCATGCCACCTAAAGCTTCTAACAACACTACTGGAGAATACCACGCCACCTGTAGGAAATGCATGCACAGCTCAAGTGCTTCTCAGGTCCAGTTAGCTGTTGCTACATGGTTGTTATGGTGTTGCTAGCTGGTTGCTAGGGTATCTCATAGTGTTGCTACTGTGGTGCACTGTGGTTGCTATAGTGTTGCTAGGTGGTTGGTTTGGTATCTCAGCTGGCAACTATTGTGTGGGCCAGCAAAAATATTTCGACAAGAGGAGAAAGGATGAAGCTTCAAACCTTGATCATACTTGATTCTTCAAACAGGAGGATTGATGATCTGTCAAAGTGAGTTGATGATGTCAAGGTGAGTCTAAAATTGACTCGAAAGGAGTTTGATTTTAAACTTTTATGGACAGTAAAAAGAACAACGCTATGAAACAACAACAGATTGGGACACAATCTGATCTCAGTCTCAGACAAGATAGAGATTATCTGCAGGTCCAGTCAAGATTGTTGTATGTGGTATTAAAGAATCTGGAGAAATTGTGAGAAAGCTGTTCAGCAGACAACTACGACTACAGATTAGCTGAAAATAGAATTGGGTTGGGCTCATTGGACCTGTAGGCCATATGTGTAAACTGTCCTCCTAAGCTAGGACATCTGCAAATATCTGAACTCCTTTATCCCAGGTTATGGATGTCTTAGCTATACTAGTCTGATCTTCCTCCCTACAAATCCTCTCTAACTCTCTAACTCTCACAGGTCTTCCTTCACTGGGCTACTTACTAATTCTCTGTCCATCCTAAATGTCTTCGTTGATCAGACATTGTTTGAGATTTGCTCCTTGACTCTGGAACTCTCTTCCTCTATAATCTTCCTCAAGCCTAAGCTTCCGATCTGCACCAAGAGCCCTTCCAGCTTCAAGTACGGCTCGGCTCGACCCGCCATCCTTTAGGATCCACGGAAGACGAGCGTCCAGACTTTTTACTGTCCTGCACCGAAGTGGTGGAACGAACTTCCCCTGGGTGTCCGAACAGCAGAGTCCAATGCTCACTGTCCTCAAACCCAGACTGAAGACCCTCCTCTTCTGAGAGGACTTAGGCAGAGTGTGTGTAGAGTATGTGGAGTATTGTGTCTCCATACTGGCTTCTCTATTTAGTAGAGTCTTTTGAATTCTAGCTTCTAGATAAGGATATTTTCTGAGTGAACAGTGAAGCTCTTCTGTAAGACGCTCTGGAGAAGAGCATCTGCTAAATGTCTTGGATGTAAGTGTAAATGCACTCTTGCATTATGTCTCAAGCATATCTAGTACTGTCCATTTGTATGTATTAGTAGGGTTCTTGATTGTCTGTGATACTCTGTGTGCTGGTAATTGGAAGCATATTTGGGTTATTGAACTGTAAGAATAAGGTATTATCATTATGATTATTATTATTAAGATGATAGAGGTTTCTGTGTATTTGTACTGAACCAGTAAAGCTTGACTGCAATGTCCACGACGGTGTGGTTTTCATTTATTTCCGATACACCTGAACTGTAAATGCAGGTCATGTAAGTTTACAGTCTGAAGGTGCCGGCCCTGCTGAGGTTTAGCCGTAAGCTGTATTGGCCTGGTTTGAATGTTAGAGCATCATGGGCAATCCGCGCTATGTTGGATCACTTCCTGAGCACTCCAGGAAAACAATTAAAGTCCATGAATGCGTTCTGTACAGAGGAGATGAGGAGTAGCGCAGCGTACTCAGCTGTAGCACACAGATCAATATGTAATTACTCCCAGACTGGGGGTTGTTATGGGGGGTTTTATAGGGGTTCCTGCAGAAGTGTCTTAAGTACTGTCTTCAGACTTTCAGACCAAAGCTGTGCATCAGCATAGTGTCACTGCCATGCAAAAAAACTCTACTCTTGTCTCCATTTTCTTTACAATAGAAATGCTCCAAAATAAAGTCAAATATTCAAATAATAGTCAAATAATAAGTCAAATATTTTTACATTGACTTCTATTGAAAGTTAAGAAGATTTTCTTCCTTCTCCTGTGAAGTTGGTGTGTTGGAGATACAAGGTTTTTGTGTGAGAGTGACATACATAAATACAAGAAAACTTTTTTGTATTTGTCTTTATTTTTAATGTCTTCAAATATCAGGCTACTCTTATTCAAACTTCATTTTAATTTGTCCAATTATTTATTTGTTTGTTTGTTTGTTTGTTTGTTATTTATACATTCTGCAGTTTACATGTGCAACCTCATACCATATCTCATAACATGCCTCATAACCCATAATGTCTATTTTTTTATATTCTCTATTTTTATGTACATATCAAATTTGTGTATGTATTATATTTTATTTCTCAACATTTGTATTTATTGTTTATCTATTTTCACCATCATGCATTTTATCTTCTCATGTGACTAGAAAGATGCCTAAAAATGATATGACTTTGTATGTGCCAAATAATTATACTGTATTGACAAAAGTTTTGGGACACCTGCTTTCTTCTGAAATCAAGGGTATGAAAAAAGAGCTGATCCTGCGTTTGTTGGAGTAACTATCTAAACGGTCCAGGGAAGAAGGCTTTCTACTGAATTATGGAGGAGCATTGCTGTGAGGATTTGATTGTATTCAGCAACAAGGACATTGTCAGTGAGGCCAGGATGTTGGATGATGATCACCACCCCACCTCATCATCCCCAACTCCCCAACTCAATATCCCCAAAATATTGGCTGGGGCACCACCATCATTCTTCCACTGCTCCACAGCTCAATGCTGGGGGGGCTTTATATCCCTCTAGTCCACGCCTGGTATTATTAGGCAACATGGTGCTCCAGAGAGTTCTATTCTATTCTATTGGCAGTACGTCTATACAGGGACTAGACAAGCTGTGTGTGTTAATGTAGCTGAATGTAATTATTAGAAGGGGTGTCCACAAACATTTGGATATAAATTGTGTAGTCAGATACAAATCAGAAAGAGATTTTCATCATTTATTTTTGGACATTTACATTAACAGCATTTAGCAGACGTTCTTATCCAGAGTGACTTACAGAAGAGCTTCACTGTTTACTGAAGAAGAACCTCAGCTAGTTTAAATAGACAAAATTCAGATCCTCTAATCTTAAACTCTACTAAACACAAGTCAATATGGAGACCATAATACTCTACTCTTCACCCAAGTACTCTCAGAAGAGGAGGGTCTTGAGTCTGGGTTTGAGGACAGTGAGTGTTGGACTCTGCTGTTCGGACACCCAGGGGAAGCTCGTTCCACCACTTCGGTGCAGGACAGTAAAAAGTCTGGACGCTCGTCTTCCGTGGATCTTAAAGGATGGCGGGTCGAACCGAGCCGAACTTGAAGCTCTTGGTGCAGATCGGCTTTTGATTGACCATCGCCATCAAGTACGGAGGGGCTGGCTGGTCCAGTCTTGGCTTTGTAGGCCAGAGTCAGGGGTCTGAATCTGATGACCTGGGCAGTAGCTACAGGAAGCTGCAGTGAAGAGAGAACGCAGCAGCAGAGGAGGAGGAGCTGAACAAGGCTGAACTTAGAAACGTTGAAGACTACCCGACCCGACCCGTTTCGCTGCATTCTGGATGGGATGGGTCTGATGGTGCGCAGAGGAAGACCACCTAGAAGAGAGCTGCAGTGGTCAAGTCTTGAAGTGACAAGAGACTGATCGAGCACCTGGGCGACTCTCTAGAGGTCGAGGAAGGGTCGAATTCTCCGGATGTTGTACAGGAGAAATCTGCATGACCGAGTTACATTTGCAATATGACCTGAGAACGGTAACTGATCACCAAGGCTTGTCATCAATCGAATGCAAAAAAAAACCTGCAATTAAAATAAATGCTGTGATCTTTACACAACCTCACAAAGCACCTTGACTATAAGCCACAGAGACAAGCAGCGCTCATCTGTTTTTGAATGTTTCATCAGTCTACCCGTGTAAACCTTTGCAGTATGATCCTTATTATTCCACATTTACATCTGTTCCCCAATTAGCTGACCTTGTGGAAGTAGGTGGGATGTTGTCAGTGACTGAATTACACCGAGCCTGTGTGAGGCCTAACTCTAGTTTGCATAGTGTGACAAATATATTAAACACACCTGTCACATTTACGCATAATATTTCCAAATATTCACTTTTATTATTCAAATGAGCCATTAGCATGTTGCATCTCTCTAGCCCTGCTTGCCAAAGCTGGTGAATGAGCCAGATATACTTACATGCTAATTTTGTGGAAGGAAGAGGAGGCAGAAATGATTTAGTCAGCTGTTAAATCAGCTATCATCACCCTCCCGCCTTTGTGACGGAGTACAGTTAGAGTTTGTTGGGAATGTGCTGAGCCTGCAGAACGATGAACCAGACAGAGTGATGATAATAACACTGCTAGCACAACAACACTGGAGTCTGACAGCTCCTGCCTACTGCACACCAGCTGGCTAGTGTGGCTGTGTTAGAACGTATGCTGGTACACAACTTAGTCCAGTCTACTAAAGACACTGGCTATTGTAAACATACCAGTCCTTGAGAACTTCTGCTTGAGAACTGCTGCTAATAGAATAGGACTCTCTGGAGCAGATCAACTAGATGACCCTGTTGGCACCATGCTGCCTAATAATGCCAGACATGGGCTAGTAGAGGGGTATAAAGCCCCCCAGCATTGAGCTGTGGAGCAGTGGAGGAACTGTGTTCTCTGGAATGATGGGGGTGGTGGAGCTCCATCCAGTACTTTTGGGATGAGCTGGGAGTTTGGGGATGAGGTGATCATTTGTTATATTTGTTATATTTGAATCATGTACAGTAACCTGACATCCTAAAATGAAGATGAAGATGGTGATTATGATGCCGATGGTGATGCTGAAGGTACCAGCCTGTATATTACTATATGATGAGCCGCTCCTACATTCAGCTGATCTACAGAATTCACTGGAAATCACAAGTGGATTGCAAGAGACTGTAGTGCCCTCAGAATCACTCTGGATACTTCAAAATAGCAGATTTACTCAATATCACCCTCGAGCAGGGAACAGGGATCCATTTCAGGCTGAGCCAAATTCACACTGAAAGTGTTGGAAGAACACAAGTACACAATGTCTGAGTTCAAGTAAACAACAGCATGGTGAAAAAGAGTTTACGTATACACTAAAAGTGTTCAAGAGCACAGGTACACAATAAATACGAGTTTAAGAACATAAGTACACATGAAAAGTGTTCAACAGCACAGATAAACACTCATTAAGTACACAGTACACACTAAATCTGCTCAAGAACACAAGTACACACTAAACCTGCTCAAGAACACAAGTACACACTAAACCTGTTCAAGTACACAAGTACACACTAAACCTGCTCAAGTACACAAGTACACACTAAACCTGTTCAAGTACACAAGTACACACTAAACCTGCTCAAGTACACAAGTACACACTAATTACATACACAAGTACACACTTAACCTGCTCAAGAACACAAGTACACACTAAACCTGTTCAAGTACACAAGTACACACTTAACCTGCTCAAGAACACAAGTACACACTAAACCTGCTCAAGTACACAAGTACACACTAATTACATACACAAGTACACACTTAACCTGCTCAAGAACACAAGTACACACTAAACCTGTTCAAGTACACAAGTACACACTTAACCTGCTCAAGAACACAAGTACACACTAAACCTGCTCAAGAACACAAGTACACACTAAACCTGTTCAAGTACACAAGTACACACTAAACCTGCTCAAGTACACAAGTACACACTAATTACATACACAAGTACACACTTAACCTGCTCAAGAACACAAGTACACACTAAACCTGTTCAAGTACACAAGTACACACTAAACCTGCTCAAGAACACAAGTACACACTAAACCTGCTCAAGAACACAAGTACACACTAAACCTGTTCAAGTACACAAGTACACACTAAACCTGCTCAAGAACACAAGTACACACTAATTAAGAACACAAGTACACACTAAACCTGCTCTAGTACACAAGTACACACTAAACCTGCTCAAGAACACAAGTACACACTAAAACTGCTCTAGTACACAAGTACACACTAAACCTGCGCAAGCACACAAGTACACACTAATTAAGAACACAAGTACACACTAATTAAGAACACAAGTACACACTAAACCTTCTTAAGTACACAAGTACACACTAAACCTGCTCAAGTACACAAGTACACACTAATTAAGAACACAAGTACACACTAATTAAGAACACAAGTACACACTAAACCTGCTCAAGAACACAAGTACACACTAAACCTGCTCAAGAACACAAGTACACACTAAACCTGTTCAAGTACACAAGTACACACTAAACCTGCTCAAGTACACAAGTACACACTAATTAAGAACACAAGTACACACTAATTAAGAACACAAGTACACACTAAACCTGCTCAAGAACACAAGTACACACTAAACCTGCTCAAGAACACAAGTACACACTAAACCTGTTCAAGTACACAAGTACACACTAAACCTGCTCAAGTACACAAGTACACACTAATTACATACACAAGTACACACTTAACCTGCTCAAGAACACAAGTACACACTAAACCTGTTCAAGTACACAAGTACACACTTAACCTGCTCAAGAACACAAGTACACACTAAACCTGCTCAAGAACACAAGTACACACTAAACCTGTTCAAGTACACAAGTACACACTAAACCTGCTCAAGTACACAAGTACACACTAATTACATACACAAGTACACACTTAACCTGCTCAAGAACACAAGTACACACTAAACCTGTTCAAGTACACAAGTACACACTAAACCTGCTCAAGAACACAAGTACACACTAAACCTGCTCAAGAACACAAGTACACACTAAACCTGCTCAAGTACACACTAATTAAGAACACAAGTACACACTAAACCTGCTCAAGTACACAAGTACACACTAAACCTGCTCAAGAACACAAGTACACACTAAACCTGCTCAAGTACACAAGTACACACTAATAAAGAACACGATTACACACTAAACCTGCTCAAGAACACAAGTACACACTAAACCTGCTCAAGTACACAAGTACACACTAATAAAGAACACGATTACACACTAAACCTGCTCAAGTACACAAGTACACACTAATTAAGAACACAAGTACACACTAAACCTGCTCAAGTACACAAGTACACACTAAACCTGCTCAAGAACACAAGTACACACTAATTAAGAGCACAAGTACACACTAATTAAGAACACAAGTACACACTAAACCTGCTCAAGTACACAAGTACACATTAAACCTGCTCAAAAACACAAGTACACACTAATTAAGAACACAAGTACACACTAAACCTTCTCAAAAATACAAGTACACACTAATTAAGAACACAAGAACACAAGTACACACTAAACCTGCTCAAGCACACAAGTACACACTAATTAAGAACACAAGTACACACTAATTAAGAACACAAGTACACACTAAACCTGCTCAAAAACACAAGTACACACTAAACCTGCTCAAAAACACAAGTACACACTAAACCTGCTCAAGAACACAAGTACACACTAATAAAGAACACAAGTACACACTAATTAAGAACACAAGTACACACTAAACCTTCTCAAAAATACAAGTACACACTAATTAAGAACAAAAGTACACACTAAACCTGCTCAAGTACACAAGTACACATTAAACCTGCTCAAAAACACAAGTGCACACTAATTAAGAACACAAGTACACACTAATTCAGAACACAAGTACACACTAAACCTTCTCAAAAATACAAGTACACACTAATAAAGAACACAAGTACACACTAATAAAGAACACAAGTACACACTAAACCTTCTCAAAAATACAGGTACACACTAAACCTGCTCAAAAACACAAGTACACACTAATAAAGAACACGATTACACACTAAACCTGCTCAAGAACACAAGTACACACTAAACCTGCTCAAGTACACACTAATTAAGAACACAAGTACACACTAAACCTGCTCAAGTACACAAGTACACACTAAACCTGCTCAAGAACACAAGTACACACTAAACCTGCTCAAGTACACAAGTACACACTAAACCTGCTCAAGTACACAAGTACACACTAATAAAGAACACGATTACACACTAAACCTGCTCAAGAACACAAGTACACACTAAACCTGCTCAAGTACACAAGTACACACTAATAAAGAACACGATTACACACTAAACTTGCTCAAGAACACAAGTACACACTAAACCTGCTCAAGTACACAAGTACACACTAATAAAGAACACGATTACACACTAAACCTGCTCAAGTACACAAGTACACACTAAACCTGCTCAAGTACACAAGTACACACTAATTAAGAACACAAGTACACACTAAACCTGCTCAAGTACACAAGTACACACTAAACCTGCTCAAGAACACAAGTACACACTAATTAAGAACTTAAGTACACACTAATTAAGAGCACAAGTACACACTAGTTAGGAACACAAGTACACACTAATTAAGAGCACAAGTACACACTAATTAGGAACACAAGTACACACTATTTTAGAACATAAGTACACACTAATTAAGTATTCAAGAACATAGGTACATATTACAAGTGTTCAAGAGCACACGTACACACTAATTCATAACACAACTACACATTGATTAAGAATACAAGTACACACTTAACCTGCTCAAGCACACAAGTACACACTAATTAAGAGCACAAGTACACACTAATTAAGAACACAAGTACACACTAAACCTGCTCAAGTACACAAGTACACACTAAACCCGCTCAAGTACACAAGTACACACTAATTAAGTACACACCACAGGTTTAAGAGCATAAGTACACACTACAGGTTTAAGAACATAAGTACACACTACAGGTTTAAGAACATGAGTACACACTACAGGTTTAAGAACACAAGTACACACTACAGGTTTAAGAACATAAGTACACACTACAGGTTTAAGAGCACAGGTACACACTACAGGTTTAAGAACACAAGTACACACTACAGGTTTAAGAACATAAGTACACACTACAGGTTTAAGAGCACAGGTACACACTACAGGTTTAAGAGCACAGGTACACACTACAGGTTTAAGAGCACAGGTACACAATATCTAAGAGTTTAAGAACATAAGTACACACTTCAGGTTTAAGAGCACAGGTACACACTACAGGTTTAAGAGCACAGGTACACACTACAGGTTTAAGAGCACAGGTACACACTTCAGGTTTAAGAGCACAAGTACACACTACAGGTTTAAGAGCACAGGTACACACTACAGGTTTAAGAACACAAGTACACACTACAGGTTTAAGAACACAAGTACACACTACAGGATTAAGAACACAAGTACACACTACAGGTTTAAGAACACAAGTACACACTACAGGTTTAAGAGCACAAGTACACACTACAGGTTTAAGAACATAAGTACACACTACAGGTTTAAGAGCACAGGTACACACTACAGGTTTAAGAACACAAGTACACACTACAGGTTTAAGAGCACAGGTACACACTACAGGATTAAGAACACAAGTACACACTACAGGTTTAAGAGCACAAGTACACACTACAGGTTTAAGAACATAAGTACACACTACAGGTTTAAGAGCACAGGTACACACTACAGGTTTAAGAACATAAGTACACACTACAGGTTTAAGAGCACAGGTACACACTACAGGTTTAAGAACACAAGTACACAATATCTAAGAGTTTAAGAACATAAATGTGCTATAAAAGTGTTTATGAGCACAAATACACACTATCAAAGAGTTGAAGTAAACACACTCATGTTAAATAGGAGGATAAGCACACAGTACAGGTCTGTTTATAACCAGCGGATGCACTTCCACATCACACATATCTGTCAGTACGAGTAGCTCATTCATATAGTCATGCAGACTGCCTCTGAATACGAACTACTGCACACAGCGGGATGGATTATTCAGAAAGTCAATTGGAGAGATATAAAGTGCCATTTAACAGGAACGCTCCAGCCTGTAGACTAAAACATACATCTTAGATTAAAGAGAGAAAAATGAAAAGCTAGTCTCATACAGTGCCCATTCTACTCCTCTCCCTCTCTCTCCTTATTCGCTCAGGGAGTCCCGGGTTCTTATCAGAACTGGTCAAAAAGCATCAAGAACAATACCTCCCAAAATCAAGCGCACTATTCTTCCTTTCACTGATTTGTTTTCCACATGTGCTGCAAACAGGCAAACACCTGCCTTAATCCTGGTTTTGTTGCTGAGAGAGCATGATTAAGGCTGTGTGTAGCTCCTGGGTCCGTGCCTGCCTTGCCTGCTGGTTTCACGGTGCTGGGTAAATAATAAAAAACTAGAAAATCCAACAAAATAAAAGAAATGTCACTATTCTTTAAACAAACAAAAAAATAAAATAAAAATAAAAAACAGAAAAGGCTGGGTACTACAGGCAGTCGGGCCCCTTCATTAGTGCCTTCTGAATTAGGACTATTATTTTAGTACTTCATTCTGTTTGGCTGAGAGAGGATTAAGTGGTTTCTGCTTCTGCATAAGTATCCCCATTCATTTCTTTAGACTCATTTTTACAGCATAATGCAGCTCGCTAAGATGATTTGACAGCAAGCGTATCCGCATGTCTGCTTCCCTTGCTTTTGTCTCCCGGGCTCGTACAAGTACACACCGTTTTGTGAAGAAGATGACGGTGAAGAAGATTGATTTTTACACAGCTGCTCTGTCTTGTTTGAAAGGAGCACTCCATCAATTTCAGTGCTATAGAAATATTAGATGACAAGACAGGACATGAATCTCTTTGTATACATGCCTCCTCAGAACACAGGTGAATATGTAGGCTGGAAGGACTGTAGTGTAGCGCGAGACCTTTTTATGCACACATTAGTCAGTTACTGCGAGAGGAGCGGAAAAAAAAGAGTCCATTCATTTCACATCAGCCATAAGGAATAATTGTACAGCGATTATGTTCCCAGGGCAGTTGGACCTGTGTTTAATCAAGTTTAACAGTCCAAAATAGATACAAATTATATGTTTGTATTGTTTTATGTTATGTGTTTATTATATATTTAGCATAAAATGTAAATATAATTATTTCCAGTGTGATCAAAATGCAAAAAAAAATGCAAAAAGATTTTCTGCTAAAAAAAAATTTTTTTTCAAAAATATTTTTTCTGTATTTTTAAACTTTAAAAGAGTCAATCAGGCCTACAACATAACAGAAGGGTTAAAAAAACAAACATTAATGGAGTAAAATGTGGATGCTGGTTGGATATTCTAAGTTAGGTGTGGTTCCTGACTTGTCCTGGATGCCCCCCCCCCCCCCAAACACTGCATCTCTGCAACTCTGCAAGAAAACAAATAATAATAATAATAACAATAATAAAATAACAGTTTCTACTGCAACTTTATAAAATGTAAAATTTACTTTAATTATTTTTCTATGACATTTAGTTCATACATCTAATCAACACCCACCATTATTATACAGTTACAATTTCATCCCAGGTTGAGGGACTTTTTTTTACTGCAATCCCAGTGAGCCATCACCACTGAACCAATGTTAAAATCATGTATATGGGTTCAACATTCAACATTGATCCAACATTCCAACAATTACAGTGAAATGCAAAAAGTGGAAAATGCTGTTTAAATTTTACAGAAGAATAACCTGTAAAAACGCCAGCAGAGAAAATTGTATAGTTCCACCAGCATCTCAACTGATTTACTTCAACCCTGTAAGTCCTGACACATCACATTTGCTACAATAGGTTTTTACATTTAGGTAAAAGACAGTTTCTCTTTCATTTGGTACATTGCTTTATTTAATACCTACTAAAAGCTATTCATAATATTCATAATACAAGAATACAGAAAATCGAAAATAATTCACGTAAAAAAGTAGGTAAAAAGTCATGAAATGTAGGTAAAATAAATGCTAAAACATGTATTTGGTAAAATTGTAATTTTTTTAAAATAAATGTACCTTTGTAAAATTGTATTTTGCTGCTCAAAATAACAGTTAAATATTAAATATTCAACAGTTTTCAGGTGAAAATGTTTGACTTGTGTTGACACTTCCTATGAAATACAGCTAAAAAAGAGGGATGCATAGGTGTTTGAGCAGATTTTCCACCTGAATTTAGGATTAAAAGCATCTAAAAGCAATTTTTATTCAATTGACACCTGCCGAACTGCTTTAATTGAACAAAATTGAGTAAATGTTCTCCAGTGTCTTCATGATACTAGCACAGTGCTGTTGTAACAGGGTGGTAAATGCATAGAAATGCTTGCACTTAGTGCAGTACAGGCACCATTAACACGTGGATGCAAGGGATGCAAGTGATCTTTTGCCATTTCTTTCCATTAGATGATGAAATCGGCTCACAGGTTCACAGATCATCTATGGTATTCAGTGTGTATTACAGTCTTTTAGGGTTAAAGAAGGACTAGACTAGATAAACGAGGAGGAGAGCACTGGAAATGGTGGAGCTTAAACACTCACACATATAAACCCCCTACTTATTAATGTAAATTGCATTTACTGCCATATAAGTGACGTATCGTGACAATTCTGAATAATTGAATTATTCAAGAGCACATGAATAAATTAGCAGGGCTCGTTACTTAAACTTGATGTAGCACAGCTTTTCTGCAGTAAGGTTCAGTTGACCCCTACCCTGGAGGGTCAGGGTTTATTTCTGTTCCCGTGTACAGTCTTGCCATCCCTCTTGGCCTGCGTTAGGTGGCACGGCTTTAAATAGCACTTGCTTTGGCCCACGTTTTCCATGCCTCTGGGCTGCATGCATACTGTAGCTCGCCCTGGTGCTCTCTCTCCGTGCCAGGTTTGTCCTCCGTGTGTCGGGAGAAATAATGAATTAAGCAGAGCCGCTAATGTCCCTCGGCCCAGCTGCACCTGGGGAGAGTTACGCGGACCTGAACAAGGTCACAGCGGCATTTCACATTCATAGCATATTAAAACATGGAAACACGCCAACTGCTGCTGCTGTGGCTGCAGATGCCGGGAGAAGCTGGGGCTAAGGCCGGCCACTGTTGTTATAGTTTTGGTGGTGGTGGGGAGGGGGTTTGGGGAGGTTTTGAGGCAGAATGTGGGTAGACGTAGGGGCTTCGGTAGATTTGGACAACGGATCTGTCAGTACTGGGACTTTAGAAAGTTACAAAGGATTAAGGTGTTAAGGTTGTGGCTTGGGGTGGAGTTGGACGCTTTGTTCCTTTTTGGGTTTCTTCCAGCGTGTTTCACTTTTCCACAGCTTACTTGAGACCAGGTTGTGACGGCCAGTGCGTCCAAATGCTGAATGTTTTATACGGTATAGCTTTAAGCCAACAAAAGCTTTGACAAGCTAGTGGAGTCAGTTTTACATGGCTCCATGTGTGTGTGCATGGTGAATTATTGAATGTTACCACAGGCTTTTATGAATTATTAGTGAAATATGCCAGCCGACACGTTACATGTCAAGCAGCCAGAGTTTATAAGTCCGCCAAGTGTGGCATGAGCGGCCTTCGCCCCGCCACGCTTTCCTACTGATCATACTTTAATGCAGTGAATAGGTTAATGGACAGAGTGGACAGGAGCTAATGTACTGGACAGTCCAAGCGCTGGTGTCATTTCTTTCTCAGATGTAGAGAGAAAAAACATTAGACACTAGACACTAGAAAGCATATGCCCACACCGGCACCTCCACACACACACACACACACACACACACACACACACACACACTCTTACTGTGCCTGTGCGTTGATGGGATCCTGTGGATGTTTTGGACCTGGTATGCCTCTGATTCTGAGGCATGAAGGTTCAGAAGTTCAGCGCTGTACTTCTCCCAATAGTACTCTAACACACCCCCTACCTCCACTACATCCACACATATACTGTACACACACACACACACACACACACACATACAAACACATGTCTCCCGAGCTCTCCAGCCGCTCAGCAGCATATTTGCCCTGCAGGTAAGGTGGACAGCAGAACACAACACTGTTCAAAAGCATTGTTGAACGGGGCGAACACAGCATTCGCAGGTGAAAGCCCTGTCTGCGTTCCCTCGCCACTTAAGCCCTGTTCCGTTTCCACATGCTGGCTACTTTTTTTTTTGGTGGTTCAACGTGAGCCGAGTGGGTTTGTGTGATTATCGCTAAGCTACACTTTACAAAATGTACTGATGGATGGAATGATGGCTTAATACCTATTTACATGCATTTGAACCTTTGAGGGGTACAATTACAGCATTTGCATTTGGGGTTGCTGTTAGGGGTATGTTGATGGTTTTGGTCATTTTTTTACTCCAGAAGGATTTCATAGAGAACCATGCTGCTATCAATGCAGCCCATTTGGCAGGAGGGTTGTAGTATTGCAAATAAAATCAGTCAAAATCAAACTAAATTTATTTGTATAGATCTTTACTTAAGTAGAAATGTTGGTTATCTAAACTTTACTGGAGTAATTATTTATTTATTATTTATTTTTACTTCTACTTCTTACATTTTTACCCAATTATCTGAACTTTCTACTCCTTACATTTTAAAAACAGCCTCGTTACTCCTATAAATAAATTAAAAAAAAAACATCCAGATAAATCTCTCCATCCTGAAAGTGAGAGTCTGATCGTGGTTGGATGAGAAGTATAAACAGACTCCATTCTGACTCCCTATTGGTTTATAAGCGATCCATCACACCTGCACACGTCCCGTCACTCTCCAGCGAGCTCACAGCAGACGTCTGTAGTCTAGTGTGAAGACTGTGTCCGTGGCAGAGACTCAAGAGAGCTGCAGTGAAACGTCTCGACTGAGCCCCACATTTACATTCCAATAAAGCTTATTGATCACACGCCTCTGAAGTCTGACTTTCTGCAGCTTTACTAAACTTCTAGACAACGACTCCTCATATTTTCCTCCATGAAGCTCATGTTGATGCTCAGTAGAGCACAGAGACGCTCCTTTAATAGAGCTGATATTACTGAAATGCTTCATTTTCAATGGGCAGATCTGCAGCTGAAACAGGAGCCTAGTGCAGCCCAACATTTTCAACATCAACATTTTAATAGATCATTCTCCTCATTATGACTTTTAGAGAAATGGGGTTTTGGGGAGGGGGGGGTGGTAGTGCACTATAGACCCCTGTGGTGCGGCCTAAGCTTTCGGCCTTTGTTTTCCTTCCATTACTTTTACTTTTCTACTTGAAGTCGTTCTGAAACCAGTACTTTTACACTTTTACTGGAGTAAAAAGCTTAAGTTGATACTTCAGCTTCTATAGAAGACTTTTAAACCCTCGTATCTCCACTCACTTCTACCTGAGGAAGGAATGTCAATACTTTTGACAAGAAAACGAGCTGGAGGAACAAACCTAGGGCGGAACCAAGACTCACAAGGGGGGACAAAGCCCATCCTCCTCTGATCAAAACTGTTTATGGATTAATGATAAATGATCTGATGCAGGTGCAGGTCAGCGGTCAGTTTTCCAACAGGTCAGGGGTGCAAACATGGGCAGTCATTAACTTAAGCAATTGGCCTCATTCAACAAACATTTGCAGTTTTCATGAAGATCCTGACATTAACCAGTGTTTCCTTATGTCGGATTCCTTCAAGGACAATGGCAGTCGCTCTGCATGTATCAGAGACTTAACTTAAATGTTAAATTAAAATTACAGGCTATATCTAATCTGATGAATATTAAATTAAGATTACGATCTATATCTAATTTCCTGAATATTAAATTAAGATTATAGTCTATGTCTAATATGATGAATTATAAATTGAGATTACGGTCTATATCTAATCTGCTGAATATTAAATTATACATTTCTGTCTGTATCTAATATCCTGAATATTAAATTAAGATTATAGTCTATATCTAATCTTGTGAAGATTAAATTAAGATTACAGTCTATATCTAATCTGATGAATATTAAATTAAGATTATGATCTATATCTAATTTCCTGAATATTAAATTAAGATTATAGTCTATATCTAATCTTGTGAAGATTAAATTAAGATTATAGTCTATATCTAGTCTTGTGAAGATTAAATTAAGATTATAGTCTATGTCTAATCTTGTGAAGATTAAATTACGATTATAGTCTATATCTAGTCTTGTGAAGATTAAATTAAGATTATAGTCTATGTCTAATCTTGTGAAGATTAAATTACGATTATAGTCTATATCTAGTCTTGTGAAGATTGAATTAAGATTATAGTCTATATCTAATCTTGTGAAGATGACATTAGGATTATAGTCTATATCTAATCTTGTGAAGATTAAATTAAGATTACGGTCTATATCTAATCTGCTAAATATTAAAACCTGATTATAGTCCATGTCTAATCTGCTGAATCACTTATATTTGCATTGAGTCCAGTCTATTGAAATGCAGTACGCTTGTTAATCACAATTAAGAATTGCAGTCACAGTTCTGGTCGAAACAATTACATGAACGTTGTCAGAAATGTGTGACGCTAGTTAAAATGACCTTCAAACGACTAGCCCACTCCTGTTACTTTCCTTTCCAGGCCATGGATCAAGGTTTTTTTTTTTCCCTCCCACTGTCAAAATCAGTTTCTAGCACTTTCAGTATGTTTGCAACTCTAATACCATCAGAGAAGCATCCAGCTTGCTGAATATAAATGTTTAATCTGACATTTATTTGCAGTCCGGTAGGTTTTATTTGAATGATGCAAATCTGGGGAAGTATTTACCCCGACCCAAGCTGTCAACATTTTTACAAGAGCACGATCCATGAATGAGGGTTCTCTCTCTCTCTCTCTCTCTCTCTCTCTCTCTCTCTCTCTCTCTCTCTCTCTCTCTCTCTCTCTCGCTCTCTCTCTCTCTCAATCTGGTGATGCACTCCCAAATTTTCAGACACAGTTTTTTTTCTCCTGATGTACTCGAGTGAAGCTTGGATTTGTACTGAAAAAGAAAAGACTAGACAATTCCAGGGTTCTTTCTTTTTTCATTCTTCTTTTGTATTCGCTGCCCGTCATGCATTTCAAGTGCCCTGAATTCTTCACCGAGGAACCTCGGGGAACATTAAGTTCAATTATTTGATGAAACGGTGTGTAAATCTGTGATCACAAGTTTTTAAATAATGACTTCCTCCATCACAACTTGAAGGGCTCAGCAGAAATCACCACTGCGACAGGGATTCATGACTTCTTGAAGTTTTTGAGGTTTTTGATTAAAGTTTCATTATTCACCAGGAATAATTCATCCATTGTCGTATCATTCCTACCTGAATTTTTCATACCTCACTTCTTTCCCTGGACTTTTGTCTTGCTCTCGGCTTTCCTTCTGCTCAAATCTCGCCCGGAGAAGACAGCGTTGTCTCGCTGCTTCAGCGTTCACTGCCTCACCGTAAACTACTGTCATCTGGGCAGCTGAAGATTCTGCGGAAGAATAAGGGAGCGATGGGGTGGTCCACCAAGCAGAACTAACAAAGGGCCTTTGGACAATGCTGTCTCCTGAACATGCAGAACGGATAAAGGGGAAAGAAACATGAAAGAAGGAAAGAGATCGAGGATAATTCTCACATCCCTGCGAGCTCAAACAGAAATTAAGTTGATTCCCTGACATGAGGAACCCTCTCATTTGAACGACTGAAAGAACTGGGAATTTCAATAAAGCTAAAGCATATTTTATTTTCTCTGTTTGAGACGTGTCTGCAAGTTGTCCCCCGGTGGGCGCTTTCACAGACTTACAGGCAATCTTCCCAGTTATTATTCCGTCCTCTGTTTTCTTGTTACTGCAAGTTTATGAGGACGGTGGTTATATATTCCCAAAATGCTATGCAGGAGGGGAAATAAAACTCACCCTGGCATAATAAACAATTTGATTTTTAATAAGCACAGCATGACCGGGTGTTGAGGAGCTTTTAGATACACACAGTCTGCGTAATGAGAATGTGTCACTACGGGACAGTTAAAGGATGTTACAGCCGGAGCTGTGCACTGTTGTCTGCCTCCACTCTCCTCTTGTATAAATGCAATCCTCGTTCACCTGCTGTATAATCTCACCCTGGTGCACTTCTGCTGCCTTTCAGATGAGGAAGGAAACAGAAAAAAAAGGAAAAAAAAAACTAATTACAACCCTCAACTCACACTCCGATTTTAGACGAGATGTTCTTTGTTTTTAACAACTGCCTTCTTACTGCACTTTTTAAATTGCAGACTACACACAGCACTGCCAACCTTTGTTTCAAAACCTTTGATTTCTTCATGATATTGGTGCTCTGCAGAAAAACTGTACTATAGTGAAAGTATTGTACTGTATCCCAATCTAACTCAAT
Organism: Salminus brasiliensis; assembly: GCF_030463535.1. Classification (NCBI taxonomy): domain Eukaryota; kingdom Metazoa; phylum Chordata; class Actinopteri; order Characiformes; family Bryconidae; genus Salminus; species Salminus brasiliensis. The sequence goes on from NC_132881.1 coordinate 47,234,527, forward strand.
TAAACAGTAGAAACTCGACTATAAGGAATATATGGGAACTGTGTCCCAAAGTAACTCAATTAAAGAGTAGGAACTGTACTTTAGTAAAGGTATGGGCCCTGTATCACAATCAGAAACTGTACTATAGTGAAAGTATGGTACTGTATCTCAATCTAACTCAATTAAAGAGCTGAAACTGTACTATAGTGAAAGTATGGTACTGTATCTCAATCTAACTCAATTAAAGAGCTGAAACTGTACTATAGTGAAAGTATGGTACTGTATCCCAATTTAACTCAATTAAAAGAGCTGAAACTGTACTATAGTGAAAGTATGGTACTGTATCCCAATTTAACTCAATTAAAGAGCTGAAACTGTACTATAGTGAAAGTATGGTACTGTATCTCAATCTAACTCAATTAAAGAGCTGAAACTGTACTATAGTGAAAGTATGGTACTGTATCTCAATCTAACTCAATTAAAGAGCTGAAACTGTACTATAGTGAAAGTATGGTACTGTATCCCAATTTAACTCAATTAAAAGAGCTGAAACTGTACTATAGTGAAAGTATGGTACTGTATCTCAATCTAACTCAATTAAAGAGCTGAAACTGTACTATAGTGAAAGTATGGTACTGTATCCCAATCTAACTCAATTAAAGAGCTGAAACTGTACTATAGTGAAAGTATGGTACTGTATCCCAATCTAACTCAATTAAAGAGCTGAAACTGTACTATAGTGAAAGTATGGTACTGTATCTCAATCTAACTCAATTAAAGAGCTGAAACTGTACTATAGTGAAAGTATAAAAGTATTTTTTTTTCTCCAAAAAAAGACAAAACTTTGAAAATAAAATTAATGATAGAAATGATGTTTCTTGCCTTCTTTTTTAGTAAGGCAATAACTATTGCCAGGGCTTTTGGTCATGTTAGTCATAAACGGCCAGTGTGTCTGGCCATTCAGTTAATATATTACTAGTTTCAGTTAAGTTAGGTAATTTGTTTTGTACATAGCTAAATATCTAACCTTGAATTGATTATTTCAGTGTAGCTTTAACACAGTAATGAATTGACTCTTACATTGTAAAATTCATAGTATCCTCAATACACTGTTTACACTGTTAAATGTACTCAAATTGCTAACTTCTATGGTGCTGAATGAAAACTCCAAAAGTGTTCAAAATATCAGTCATATACATTGAAAAATCTCCCACAGAGTTGGGTTCCTGCTTCGGATGATATCACCGTGGTGAATTCAGATTAAAAACATGTATAGTGTTGAACGAGCAGCACTGTGTGTCATATTAATAAAGTTTAATTAACTCAGACTGTGTTGAATTAACACCCTCAGTGTCCAATTAACAGTGCCGAACTTACTACAGTGTTGAATCAGCTCTTGCAGTGTTGCTCTAGCACATACAGCAGTGGCCTCTAACCCACCTCCTGGAGATCTACCCACCTGCGGAATTTATGTCCAACCAGGAACACCTGCTCCAGCTCATCAAGGTCTTCCAGAGAGATCAGGTGCAGCAGGTTAGCAGGTTGTGCTGTTAAATGCTGTCTGATTGAACCGGTGCATGTAGGTTTGCACTTACTCTTGATGTTGAATTGAAAATATTGCAGTGCTGAAGTGTTTCTATACATTTTTTATATACATTTAATTTGTTTAACAGAATATATTCTGCGTCAGATCAACACATGCAGTGTTGAATTCAATCTGAAAGTGTTTATGAAAAACTCTACACTTCCAGTGTTGAATCTAATGTTTATGGTGAGTTGCTCTTAATGGTAAACTGAAACTCTAACAGTACTGAATCCACTCATATTGTTAAAATCCCTGGGATGATTAGTTAATTTGTGCATATAGAGTAGTTTTGCCCTTACGCTTGTGTTAGTTAGAATTAGTGAAGCATTAAAGGCTTAAATTACTGCCTAATAATGTGAAGTAACTCCTTAAATTCTTGCTATGTTTAATTCATGCTGTATAATTTAATAATTTCATTTAAATTAGTTATTTACATTTAAAAATATACATTAAATTTAATTATCATTTTTATTATTAACAATCTTACAGTGGCTAATTACATCATCAGTGTTGAGTTCAATGTTACTGATTATTGTCTGACTGATTATTTAAATAATGAAATATGCATATATGTAATATAAAAATATGGTGGAATTCTCTGGGATGATTTAAAACAGTATTGCTTACTGAACTGAATTCACTCTATTTAGGTATTCACCATCATGGTATTAAAGTCTACAACTAAAAATGTATTTTTACCGACCAACATGCTAACATAGTTATGCTTAAATTATGCTTAAAATGTCTTGAAACTCTTAACTGTACAAAATCCAAATGTTACATCATACCTACAGTGTTGAATTCAGTATTAATGTTGACGTTACTTATAAAGTGTTTAATTACAGCAGAGTTTTACTGTCACTCTTAATCAGTGTAGAAATTAATCACATGGTAAATCTACAGTGTCAGTGGTGACATCAATTACTCTTAAAGTGTTTCATTTAAACTTAGCCTGGGTGTTGATTTGCACCCAGAATCTAGTGCTAGTGTTTAAGTTACTGGTCAAGTGTGTAATAACAACAGACTGTCCCTCTTAAGCAGTGCAGCATTCACTCACAGGATTTGAATAAAACTCCTAAATATGCAGAATTAAGTGTTACATTATACTTACAGTGTTAAATCTACTCTAACTGTGGAAAATACTCTCAAAGTGTTAAATAACACTGAAAGTTAATTATGAAATTACTCAGAAAGCTTGTCGTTAAAGATAAGATAAGATAAGATAAGATAAGATAAGATAATCCTTTATTAGTCCCACAGTGGGGAAATTCTCAGTGTCACAGCAGAAATAGATAGCAAGACACTCAGTTACAAAAACGTAGATAACTTACCACTATATACACAAAATAAACATAATACATGATATATACATAAAATACATGATATTTACATAAAATAAAGTTCACAACTGTCTGAATTTCTATAATGTAATACTGACGTTACTTTGAAAGTGTTTAATTAAAATCTAGTCTTAGTATTGAATTTCACCTGGTGTTTAATTCAGTATTACTGAAACTGCCAGTAAATTGGTTAATTACAACTAATAGTTTTTGTCAATTTTATCCAGTGCAGTCTTTGTGTTGAATTACAGTGTTGAGTCCAGCATTAATGCTGACATTATGGAGTGTTATTATATTAAATTACCTTTACAGTGTTTAATTAAAACACAGGTTTAGTTTTGAATTACACACACAGCGTTGAACAGAGTTCAATTACATTGTTGAAACCAGAGTTAATTATGAAAGCTTTGAATTAAAACTCATATTAAATTACTTCTAGATTTAAAATTCAGTACTAATGTTGATATCACTTTTACAGTGTTGATTTAAACACACTGCTAATACTGAATTATGGCCTCCATGTGTTACTATGTTACTTTGAACACTGTAAATGTTGACTTGATGTATAAAGTGTTTACCTAAAACTGTCAGACAGTTGGATTACAGTGTTGAAATCAGTGTTAATTATGAAAATACTCTGAAAGCTTTTATTTAAAACTCTTAACTATGCAGAATTCAATGTAAAGATTAAAAACGTAAAACTCAGTCAGTGTTTAATTACAGTGTTAATGATGAAAATACTCTGAACACTTTTAATTAAAACTCTAAATAGTGCAGAATTTAATTTTTATTTGGAATGGAACACCTACAGGGTCCACTGTTAATGTTGAAATTGTTTTCAAACTGTTTAATTAAAACTCGTACATGTGCAGAATTCAGTATAGGTGTTAAATCACACCTACATTGTTAAATCTGGTGTTAATATGAAATGACATGAAATGACATGTTTAATTAAAACTATACTGAAACAAGTGATATTATTGAAAGTACTCTAAATGGTTTTAATTAAAACTCTTAACTGTGCCGGATTCAATGTAACTGCTGAATTACACCCACAGTGTTAAATTCACTGTAAATATAAAATTTAATTACTTAATTACTGAATTACACCTACAGAGTTGAAGGGTAGGGTTGATCTTGAAATGACATGTTTAATTAAAACCCAGTCAGTGTTTAGTGTTGAAACCAGTGTTATTAATGAAATTACTCTGAAGGGTTTTAATTAAAACTCTAAACTGGGCAGAATTTGATCTTTGTGTTTAATTATAACAGACTGTTACTCTTACTTTGATGCAGGTCAGGATTTACTCTTAAAGTGTTGAACTACGCCTACAGTGTTGAATCCAGCGTTAGTGATGATTAAAACTCTTAACTGTGCTGGATTCAATGTAACTGCTGAATTACACCCACAGTGTTACATTCTCTGTAAATATAGAATTTAATTAGTGTCTAATTACTGAATTACGCCTACAAAGTTGAGTGTACTGTTTAATTAAAACCCAGTGCTGAACTACATCTACAGTGTTGAATCCAGCGTTATTGTTGTAATTCTTCTTTGATTAAAGTGTTTGATCAAAAAACTGTGCTGGATTCAATGTAACTGCTGAATTACACCCACAGTGTTAAATTCACTGTAAATGTAGAATTTAATTAGTGTCTAATTACTGAATTACACCCACAGTGTTAAATTCACTGTAAATATAGAATTTAATTAGTGTCTAATTACTGAATTACACCTACAGTGTTACATTCACTGTAAATATAGAATTTAATTAGTGTCTAATTACTGAATTACACCCACAGTGTTACATTTACTGTAAATATAGAATTTAATTAGTGTCTAATTACTGAATTACACCCACAGTGTTAAATTCACTGTAAATATAGAATTTAATTAGTGTCTAATTACTGAATTACACCCACAGTGTTACATTCACTGTAAATATAGAATTTAATTAGTGTCTAATTACTGAATTACACCCACAGTGTTAAATTCACTGTAAATATAGAATTTAATTAGTGTCTAATTACTGAATTACACCCACAGTGTTACATTTACTGTAAATATAGAATTTAATTAGTGTCTAATTACTGAATTACACCCACAGTGTTACATTTACTGTAAATATAGAATTTAATGTGTGTCTATTTACTGAATTACACCCACAGTGTTAAATTCACTGTAAATATAGAATTTAATGTGTCTATTTACTGAATTACACCCACAGTGTTGAGTGTACTGTTGAAGTATGGTGTTTCATTAAAACCCAGTCAGTGTTTAGTGTTGGGTAGGGTTTTAATTAAAACTCTAAACTGGGCAGAATTACTCCTAGAGTTTTAAATCCAGTACTAGTGCTGATCACTAGTTTACCCCACAGAGCTGGATTCAGTGTTCATGTGAAAATGACTCAGAACTGAACCTCAGTGTTTAATGATAACAGACAGATCCAGAGGAGTTGAATTACCCCTGCAGTGTAGAATCCACTCTCATTGAAACGAGGGGGGCTCAATCCCAGCTCTGGGGACCCCACGCAATGCTCACTCTCCTGCCTGCCTTCCTTCCTTCATCCCGCATCCAGCACACCTGACCCAACTTCTCAGCTAATTAAGCAGCTCCTCAGGTGTGCTGAGGTGTGGAAAGCCCAAACACACCCTGAATGGGACCCACTCTCTCTCTCTCTCTACAGTGGTGAAGGAACTCTCAGGAGTGTCCATTCGTGTCCAGCTGGTCGTGGCCAGCTATATAAACCACCCTGAGTGTGTTGATGCAGCTCTAGGGTGTTTGGCTGTCTGTGTGAAGGCAGGCAGGCAGGCAGGCAGGCAGGCAGGCAGGCAGGCGGGCAGGGGGCAGGCTGACTGAAGCCACCACCGTCGCGTCACTTTTTCAAGTCTGTGCGCTTTGGTGGTCCTGGTGGTCCTGGTGGGGGGGGCAGAGAAGAGCAGAGCGTGACGAGACTGAAGCGTGTGGATCTCACGGAGGTTAAAACACGGAGAGAGAGAGAGGGGGAGAGAGAGAGAGAGCTAGAGAGAGCTAGAGAGAGACAGAGAGACACAGAGAGAGACAGAGAGAGAGAGCGAGGGGGAGAGAGAGTCGCTGTTCTCCTCCACCCGCGCTGCGCTGCGCTCGTACGCGTCTCCTCCGGAGCTCGCTGCCCGGCTCTCAGTCGCGGTTTTCCGCTGCATGGTTTTCCAGCCCGGTTTGTTTGTTTGTTTGTTTGTTTTCGCCGCAAAACGCTCCCCAGCTGCTCCCAGCGACACTTTCTCCTTCTCTTCCCCTTATTTTCCTTTATTTACTCGCGTTTCTGCCACGTTTCAGCCGCCAGCGCCTCTCCAGACATTTCTTTTTCATTCGTTGTTCAGTCCAGCTGCTCGCCTCACGGCTGCGGTGGAGAGAAAGCCTTCAGAGAACTCAGCAGAAAGGTAAAACACAAACTTCTCTTATTAAACTATTATTATTCCTTATGAAGAATTCAATCGATTAATCGCGGTAATTTTCCTCAGTTTCCTCAAGTTTCAACGGTTAATTAGCTACACTAACGGTTCCTACCTTCAGCATGTAGCCCAATGCTGGCTTGTAGCTACTGTAGCTTCTTCAGGTCTAGTTACCAAAATGATGGACAGTTGTTTGGTTTGGGAATCTGAACTCCAACAAAGTGTGGCCAGTAGATTATACGGCTACTAGTTTTGGTGGGTTGGTGGTGAACATCTGGTGATGTTTAGTTGGCTGGATATCCTAATGTTCATCCTAATGTTGCTGTCTTGGATTTATGAGGCAGAAGAATTGACCCTTGTTTGGACATCTGGGCATCACACCATGATGCTTCAGTTGGAGTTTAGTAGATGGCAAGTAGCTAGTCAAGATGGCAAGTTGGTGGTGAACATCTGGAGATGTTCAGGTATCTATGAACCCTTCACCTTATAACCGAATGCTTTCTTGCACTGGTTTATACTGGTTCAGTCCCTCAGGCAAAGTGGTTGACACTTGTTTGGACATCTGATCACACTTTGTTGGAGTTTAGTAGGTGGCGAACATCTGGTGATGTTCAGGTATCTACCTACCTTTCACCTTCACCTAATGCTGTCTTGGACTGGTTTGATGAGGTTCAGTCCTTTCTCAGGCAAAATGATTGACCCTTTGCTTCAGTAGGAGTTCAGGAGAGGGCGAGTGGTCAGAGTTGATGGTAAACATCTGGTGATGTTCAGTTAAGTTGCTCCTTGTTACAACCTGAGACTTTCTTGTTATGCTGTAATGAGGTTCAGGCAAGATGACCCAACACTTGTTTAGATATCTGATCACACTTTGTTGGAGTTTAGTAGGTATATAACAGGTAGGTGGTAAACATCTGGAGATGTTCAGGTATCTATGAACCCTTCACATTATAACCGAATGCTTTCTTGCACTGGTTTATACTGGTTCAGTCCCTCAAGCAAAGAGATTGACACTTGTTTAGACATCTGATCACACTTTGTTGGAGTGTAGTAGATGGCAGTTGGTCCGAGTTGGTGGCGAACATCTGGTGATATTTGGGTATCTACCTACCTTTCACCTTCAGCATAACCTAATGCTGTCTTGGACTGGTTTGATGAGGTTCAGTCCTTACTCAGGCAAAATGATTGACCCTTTGCTTCAGTAGGAGTTCAGGAGAGGACGAGTGGTCAGAGTTGATGGTAAACATCTGGTGATGTTCAGTTAAGTTGCTCCTTGTTACAACCTGAGACTTTCTTGTTATGCTGTAATGAGGCTCAGGCAAGATGACCTGACACTCGTTTAGATATCTGATCACACTTTGTTGGAGTTTAGTAGGTATATAACAGGTAGGTGGTAAACATTGGGAGATGTTCAGGTATCTATCTACCCTTCACATTATAACCGAATGCTTTCTTGCACTGGTTTATACTGGTTCAGTCCCTCAAGCAAAGAGATTGACACTTGTTTGGACATCTGATCACACTTTGTTGGAGTTTAGTAGGTATATAACAGGTAAATGGTGAATATCTAGTGATGTTCAGATACTTGCACTTCAGCTTATAACCGAATGCTTTCTTGTACTAGTTTATACTGGTTCAGTCCCTCAAGCAAAGCGGTTGACACTTGTTTAGACATCTGATCACACTTTGTTGGAGGTTAGGAGATGGCAGGTAGTCCGAGTTGGTGGTAAACATCTCAGAAAGTTCAATTACTTAGTTTCACTATTGCCTATGTCCACTAAACACAGCATATCATTATGATCACCACACTTTACTAGGATGCCAACGTGTGTTACCTTGTCGTTTGTCCTCTCAGGCTTACTTTACGAATGGCCGACTGAATTCTAGCTACAAGGTTCGATGTTTACTGGTTGTAATTTTTGCCTGCAGCTGTAAACACTGATCGTTTTTATTCGCTTCAACCTAAAAGGTTCATCAGTGTGTGTGAGTTAGCGCTCTGTCAAGAGCAGGAGTGTGGACCCGCCTGGTACAGGTGCCTTTTAATGAAGCCTACCAGCCTATTTATAAAAGGACCCGCATTGCCAATAATTGAATGCTGTCTTATACTGGTGTGATCAGGTTCAACCACACAGGCAAAGTGATTGACCCTTGTTTGGGCATCTGATCACACTTCGTTAGATTTCTTCGTTAGGTTGCTTCAGTATTTTGCTCGAAGTCGGAATTGGTCTCGTACTTGATTGGTACTGAAGTGCATGTCTGGAGTGGGCCCTTTACCAGTAACTGGTGCATCTGATGAAGCCAGCTTACTTATCCAGGTTCTCCACTGTGAAGTGTCGCATTGTTTTCATAGTAAAGTTTAAAGTCAGCTCAGTCAAACAGACATGGGAGTTTCTGTCCTTCAAGCAAACCTTGTATCTCCAAAATGGCAGCTTTTCAATTACAGTTGGTGTAAATGCAGACGGATTAAAAACAGAGATTTTCTGTTCCTCCGTTAATCATGACATTTGGATACAATAGAATATTCAGATTCACAAAAATGGCAGAAATTGAGATTGAGGTTTTTGCATGAGAGTCTCACAACCAGAAGCGTCGTTAGACCTGATTTGTCCAAACTGTCCAAACTGGCAAAAAGTCACATTTATCCTGAATTGCTGAGCCTGACTACTGGACCAGTCATGCAGATTCACTACAGGCACTACATGTCCCACAATGCTCAAGCATCTTTCCAAAAGTGAGTAGCAATCGCTTTCAGAGCCGGTTTATTTTGTTTGTAATGGACATTCTTAAATATTTTAAATATAGTCAGCCACGCAGCAGACGAGGTAAAGACAGCACATAGCTGTATGTTTTGGATAAGGCCACTTAGAACCGTATAACCGACCAACAATACAGATTAGACCTCTGACGCTACGGCATTTGTTAAACTAGCAAAGGCGTCAGTGTCGTTACCATAGGCTTTACGTATTCTAGCTGGTGGAAGGAGCATTGTTGACACAAGCTTGCAAAATGAGCGCCGTGATCTCGCCAATATAACAGTAAACTACTCATTTTAAAAACTTGGGTTCTTTAGCTAACATGAACCGATAAGACGATCACAGTCTCGATGGCAGTTTTTGCCACAAAGCAAATATTTTGTTGCATTAATATTACTACTAGTAATAATAATAATAATCATAATAATAATATTAATGTCTAATTATAGTATTTCTAATTTATTATTATTACTACTAGTCATAATCATATTAACTTGTAATATTCTTAGGCGACCAGAAGGGTACAGCTGTGCCCCGCTAAATTCTTTGTACCTCGCTACAAGAAGTAGCTTAGAAATGCCCCTGCTCACAACACACATTTTTTGTTTGTTGTATTAATGTTTTCTTAGAGTAGCATAATGTAAAATATCATGGCTGTCAGAGAGAAAAAAATGACAATTTTTAGTTTTACATTTTATTTTTTTAGTTTCTCACTTCACATTTCACTTAATTTTAAGTTTGACGCTCCCATACTAAAACCCTGTATCTCCAAACTGCTGCTTTATAGGGGAAGGGGGAAATAAACCTTAACTTTCAGTGGTTTTGTTACAAGTCATTAGAGCATTTCTATTGGTTTGTTCATTTTGTGTATATATATATATATATATATATATATATATATATATATATATATATATATATATATATATATTAATAATAATAATAATAATAATATAAGGTAGAATATTATTGCTGTCAGGTCAAAACTATTATTTTATACAAAACTTTAGTTTTTTTTTTTTTTTAATATCCATATCATATTGATATATCCATCTCACCTTATACACTTATACCTTTTATATAGCTTCTCCTCATTCAACTGCGTTTTATTTATATCTTCTCTACATTGCACGTTTGGTCAGATGCTAACTACATTTCATTTGCCTGATCTCTTGTTCTTTCTCAGTGACTGCGAAGTTAAGTACAATCTAATGTTTAATATTTCACGTCATATGGAATTCCTGCTGTATTTATTTGATGCTTTGAGAACCTTATAAATATGTTAAAAGTAATGATTCAAAAGAATTCATTGCATTGACTTGTTTGAATAATTTATAAATTATTAAATTGTTTCCTTATCCTAAAAAAAGTGACCATTTTCGCGACCCAGGGTTTTGTGACCACAGCAATTTGTGTAAATATTAAATCAGTTGATGAATTGCATCATCTGCAATCTCCCTGTACTGTACTTTACTTTCACTTCTGAACATTAGCTGATGTGGCTTGTGCAGCCGGACTGATTCCCCATGCACATGGCGATGCACTCTGACTGCTGGGCTGCTGGATTACTTTCACTTTGCTGTTAAGTTGTGCGCTTACCGAGGAAGGCGGCTGTGCCAGTATTTTCACTTGAGCAGATGGTTAAAAAGAGCAAAATCGGTTTGAATTTCCATCATGTATGGATTTTCGGGCCTTCCCACTGAAATCCTCATTTTGTCAGTAATGCGTCTTGCGTTGGGTATTCCTGGAAGAGCTGTCTCAAATCTCACCTCACGCAGCTGCCTGAGGAACTCAATAGCACTCTTAGAGGTGTTTTTAAATTGAGTTGATCCGAGATGGGGCTTTATTGAAATCGGAGCGCCTCCCACTTGTAACTGTGTTATTTTTCAGTAATGGGCGATCATGAGCTCTGTTCCCGTATTCAGATGCGTCTGATGTCCTTTCAGCGGGATTTTATTGCAGATGATGATGATGATGACGATGATCTTTACACTAGCTGAAATACCTGGCAGTTGGTCCAGGAACAGGTGCCAAACAACACAATTAAGGAGATCAATAAGGTGATGAGGCAGCTAGAGCAAGAGAGCAAGATGGAGAGGTTGGGGGGGGGGGGGAGTGTGTGTGGAGGGGTGGTGGTGGTGGTGGTGGGGGGTATCTGGAGGTAGAGAGGTACACTGATAGGGGGGATAGCGCTATTGTAATTAAGGATAAATGGGGGCAGGGAGACACCGGAGAATGCCTCCTGCAGGTAATTTGTTTTTTATTGAATATATTTATCAACATTAAATGACTTTTTTATTTTGGGAAAATGAAAGGAACTTCAGCCTTGGCTGCTTGTGTACATAAATCGCCTGATTCGACATAGCAGAGAGCAGCTGCTGAGCTCGGGAGGGCATTTTCTGAGCACCGGCTCCCTGATGGATTGCGACGGTGCTGCTCTCATCGGGATTGATTATCAATATGCATCATTTGTTTTCTTTATTACACCTTTCCTCATTTAGAAAGAAACCCAAGGAATTTAATAAGATCCGTCATGCAGTTATCCAGCTCTTTATTATATTGTGCCTCCTGCAATCGTTATTGTCAAAAAAAATCCTCCTTTATTACTGTATTGTTTAGATGGAGTCATTTGGGGTTCAGTTTACAACCCCTTATGGAGGGACCACATTGAGAGCATTGTAACGTCTGTAGATGCGATATGAAAAATGGCATGTATTGCTACCAACGTCATATAGAATGTGTATGAAGATTGCTTATGATCAGTGCTGGACACAATATTGGCATCTTACCACGCTTATGTACACATGTAGTGTAGGAAATGCTAAGGAGGAGTGATGCATTATGCTGTACGGCATGGTACCACTGTAAATAGTAGCTTTCTGTGATCGTTTAGCTCCGTATCTGTGAGACTAGAGGTTTAGTCATGCTGTATATATTGTGTTAAGTCCTGTACAGAGGTGTTAGGCCCTTAATCACATGATTTAAACTCATGTCTCCTTCAGCAGTAATAGAGTTTGTACTGTAGAAGCTCCGTCAGAACAGATAAAGCAGGTGAACAGAAATCCAGTAAACAGGAGAAACTAGAGCTTCTCATTCTGAAGAAAGAAAGTAGTGAGATCTTGTCGGTGAGCTAGTCTGAAGAACAGAGCTCGGTTCCTCCAGGTTTCTCCTGGATGCCCCCCAGTCCAGCCAGCACAGCGTGGAGGATGTGTTCAACTCCATCATCATCATCAGCAGCAGCAGCAGCAGCTCACCTGATTTACCATCATTAAGCCCTGATTTACCACCAAACCAGGTGTTGATCTGAGGAGAACTCTAAATAACACTAGACTCCATGAGAGAGGAGAACTTTGGAGATGTTCTAATGAAGAACACAGTGAAGGAGAACCTCCACCACTTTCTGTAGGAGTGTTATTGTTAGTGTTTATTCTAATATCAGAGTTTTAGTGGCCCTCAATTATGTGAACTTATCCATAACTCTGCATGTCATTGTTGCGATCCTCTCTCTCTCTCTCTCTCAAAGATGTCCAGTAGTTAGGAGGTTCACCTGTTCTACAGCGACTGATCAGCTCAATATTTTCTGTTGCAAAATATGCATTCATGTAATTTTAAGTACTTTTGTAAAACAAACTACAGCTAGGCTATTTCAAACTGAATATTTTGTCAATTTTAATATTGCATGCATTAGAAGTGATGCGTCCAATTACTTCACAAAATTGCACGAGGAAAGGTGAACATTTAGTTCTTGAAGGTGATGAAAGTGTTGAAATATGCGAAATGGACAAGCATAAGAATCTGAGACACCTTGAAAAGAACCAAATTGTGATGTTCTAGACAATGACTGGGTCAGAACATGTCCAAAACATTAGGCAGGTATTGTGTGGTGTTCCCGGTATGCAAGGACAACCGGTGAACTGGTGCCCAAGGCACATTGATGTTTGTGGAGGCCCTTACGGGAAGCCCTTACAGGGCTTACAGGAAAAGATCTCCTGCTATCATCTGAAGGTGGTTAAGGTGGTTAAGGTGTCCAGATACCACAGCAGGACTCCTTCAGAGGTCTTGTAAGGTCCATGCCTCAAATGGTCAGCACGTGGGGGACTGACTCCGTTTTAGGCAGGTGGTACTAATATTATGGCTGATATAGAAGTGTATATATCATAATGTGGACGTTTCTGTACCGCCTAGCTCTAGAAATTGGATAAGTCTGTATTGGCTAGATCTGGAGATGTCGACACTTGCTATGCTTGTGTATTCTGTGGACTTGACAAGGCACCATGGATCAGGCTGTCAGTTTCCACATAGGTCCTTAACAAAGCAAACCTAGTGGTTTTATCCTTTGCTGAGAAGCTCCAGTCACGTTGCCTTTTCATGAGTAATGCTGGGGATTATGGCTCGATCGACCACACAGGTGAAGCCAACCTTTAGGAGCACCTCTGAAGTTGTGTGGGTATTTATTTATTTATTTATTTAAAAGCAGCTGGAGATATCGGGGCCATGGGAGAACATTTGGTCTACCAGTGGTCAGCTGCTGATTCAGGGATGTGAGTTTGGAGTTTGTTAATTAAGACCAGTTCTCCTCAATACTTTCCATTTAACGTCTTCTTTCAAACGCTGCAGACATGCAGTGAGAACCTGTATATGATGAATATAATTAAACTTAACATTAAAACGCCCCTCTCTGACATTAGAGCACGTAGGCAACACAAGAGATCTCCCATGTTTCCGTAAGTGTATTTATTAATATGGCAGTACTCTGTCATTTCCAGGCCAGGCGGGACTGATTTCCGACATGTAGTGGATCTGCCAGGTGAGATTCACCCCAATGACCCCCAGAGCCCCGGGCCATTTCGCAACACCACCTCTGTAGCACATCGGTCTGAACACAACAACCCAGCAACCCATCATCTGTTTTCAAGAATGCCAGAAAAAATTATTGTATTATTGTTCACCAAAATTTGCGTTAATTTATAGTTTGAATAACTAATACATTTATTTAAAGTGAATTCGAGATCTTGCAGGTTTTAAGCCCTGCACAGAACATATTTACCATCTTATCTTATTAAATCAGACGTATGAAGTCAGGATGCATGCAAATAAAAAAAAATAAAAAAAGACAGAGAAAAGAAAAGGAAAAGAGTATCCTGGCTAACCAGCTGCCGGCTGGATGTGTACAGAGAATCAGTGAACCAGATCTAACTGGACAGTAATGCAGAGCTGATGGACAGCGCCACGGTGCTGAAATGCTTTCACAGCCTTAGCAAAGCTCAGGCCTGACCACCGAAATCAACAGGCTGCACATCACTCACAGCAAAGCCTTACAGTGGACATGCCACACTGCTGCCTGTGTATTGCTTTTTATATATTGTCGCTGTCATGAGAACCCTGTGAGCTCTGTTTCTTTTGGAGCCAGTACATTTTTTTTCAAGCAAAATTTTCTGCTGTAATTTTTTTTACATTTAACAGATACTTGCATTTAGAGTGTTTACTCTAAACCTCTCTGCTAGTCATCTGATTTGGAGAATACGTTTACAAGGTACAACAAACTGTTTTCTATAAAAGTGACAATATTAATCTCTGTACCAACAAATCAGATAACAAAATAGATGTACTCTTCAATTCATGCTATATTTTGATGCTAAAAGAACTGAGCAGTGAGTGAAAATGGGACCGTTACCTTCAATACCTTGGGTAGGTTAATGTATGTACATTTGGTGCAACGTATATAGCTACTAGAGCCTCCAGATTGAATCTTCCCGCAGCATTTTACATATTTACAATACACACAGTGCAGAATGTCTCATAGTTTATAATCAAGCCTCTTGACTCCATTTATTTTTGTTTATTTCCTTTTATTTTTGAATCAACAATTTCTTTTAAAGCGAAGTTTTCTATTGTGAACCTTTTTGGAAATTCTTTGTTTGAATTTAGTGTCTATTAATGTAATGTAATGTAATGAAACGAGTGTTTCTTTTTCTCAGCTAAACCTGGTCATTTAGAGAGAGAATTTGCAGAGTACAAAAGAACATTTTCCACAAATCTAATCAGTTTTAAATGAATATGTATTTTTTTTATATTAGCCCATGTTCCACACAATGCCATGCTATATTTTGATACTTAAAGAACACAGAAGCACAGAGTGAAAAATCGACAATTGCCTTCAATAACTATTTTTTTTTTTACATTTGATGCTACATATGTAGCTACTGGGCTTCCAGAGCAAATCTTCCCACAGTGTTGTATCTTGTTTTGCATATTTACAATACAAAATGTTCCAGTTTATAGTTGAGCTTTGTGACTTTTAATGCTCAATAAACAGAGCAGAGAGAGGGAAATAAGAAAATTGTATCCAGATTTATATATTTACATTTAATGAAATAAACATGGCTATCGGAGCTTCCAGTTTGAATCATCCCAGCATTTGACACAATCATAATATATGCAGAACTTCTCCCAGATTATAGCTCCGCTCCATTTGTTTTAGGTTTATTTTAATCAGTAGAATTTTTTTAAGCCAAAATTGAATTTCTTATATTAACAGATACAAAACTTGCAGATTTAGAGAGAAACTTGCAAGGTACAAGAAGACTATGTATGCAGTGTTTAGGAAAAAGTGGAATATTGTCTGTATCATGTCGTTTAGTTTTATGTATTTTTAATGATTTAATGAAACAAGCAAAGCTATTGAAGCCTCCAGAATGAATCTGCCAACAGCATTTTACACATTAACAATACAAGCAGCGCAGAATCTCAGTTTACAGTTGTCTTGTGAATCAGTTTCTTTTTCTTTATTTTCTTTTATTTTTAATTAATAGAACCAATAGAACGTTCAAAGCGAAGTCTTCTGTTGTAATTTCTTACATTAAGATACTAAATTAAGAACATCTGTTCTGATGCTTAACCAACAGCGCAGAGAAAATGGTAAAAAGGGAAACTTGTGTTTATTGTGGTGTTTAGTTTTATGTATTTACATTTAATGAAACATGCATAGCTTTTAGAGCTTTCAGGAGAAATCCTCCTACAGCATTTTTCATATTTACAATACAGAATTTATCATAGTTAGTAAGCCTCATATTTCTGAACCCACTAGAGTTATTCAGAGCTAACCTTTCTATTCCAATCTCTTATATGAACAGACACTAAATTAAGAGCTTTTATTCGGATGCTTAAAGAATTGAGCAGAGCGTGAGAAAAAGGAAAATCTGACTTAATTGCATCGTTTAATTGAAATTTAATGAAACACACATGCCTCTTGGAGCTTCTGGAAGGAATCTGCCCACAGCATTTTGCATAGTGACAATACAAACAGTGCAGGATTTCTTCTAGTTTATTATAAATCTGGACTAAAACTTGTTTTGCTTGCTGAAATTTGTCAGATAAGCCTGTAATTGCACAGTGCTGGTGGTAAATCATTTCCCTGATTTAATACCCTTGGTAATGAGGCTGCAGACAGCATTTCTCTGTCGGATCAAGGGCCAACCAAGAGAAGGAGGGGGGACAGGGGGTGGGGATTCCCACTCTGGCTAGATTTTTAATTTTCTTCTGGTCACAGGCTTTGCATTGATGAGTTCACACGTGTTAAGCTCGCCCCAAATGGTGGCGTGTAGGTGGGTTAACCTTGATGTGTGAAGCAGGGTGGCGTTGTGGGGTGGGGTGGGATGTAGAATCAAGCGGTAAAACTTTGAGGGGCTTCTGTTATCCGAGTCGAGAACATGGACATGAACTGTAATTCAGTGATTCAAGGCTAAAAGCTGGTGCTCTGACATTTGTCTCCAGGGATGGAGGTCACCGTGCTTTAATATCTGCCCAATGAAGTGGCCAGTGCGTTGGTTCGGCATGTGGTTGGAAAAGGGCACTCCGCTGAGTCTCTAATGGTTAAAGGAGCACAGGATCGTTGCAGTAGTAACCCCAGTGGTCTCGAGTGGTGAGAGGAAGGCGCTCTCTCCTGACAGCAGCTCGCTACACCTCAGCGTTGGGTAATCAGATCTGAGAGTGGTGTATAGAAAAAGCGGTTAGCAACACAAGGACGAGGAGAATCTCTGTTCTTTGCGGGTTTGATGACATTGGGCTAAATTTGTACAGCAGGTTTATTAAAAGCAACACTCGTAATTAACAGCAACCGACTGAAGAGTCGCCCCTCAAGCTACCTTTGTATTACCTGGATAGATGAGGATGAGGATGATGATGATGTTGTACTGACCTAAAAGCATGGCAGAACGTCTTGCTTCGTGTTTGTGATCAATACTGCGATGTCCTGCTTGTCCCGAAATCTATCCAGCGCTCTGGAACGGTGGATTGTCTGGCCGCCTTTTCTTTGTTGGGGGGGAAATAAAGGAAAGAAAGAGGAACATTCAGTTTGGTTTGTTTCGACGCTCAGTTGCGTGATTCTTTGTCGCCAAAAACAGACGACAAATTGATTGATTTGTGAATTGATGAATTTTTCTCCCCTGCCTTCTTCACTTACAATTAACGCCTTCAAAGAGTGCGAAGGCTGGCGCGTGAAAGAACGGCATTGGGAGGCCGCACTAGGAAATTGAAATGAATAGGCCGGCAGAAGCTGAAAGACACAAAAGCCAACGGAGCTGAAAAGTAAAATGCGTCTGGTGTTTTTTAAGAGCGCATACCTCGGCGTGGTATTTTTGAGCGCCTGCTTTCTATTAGCGGTCATATTTGGAGACTTTTCACTATGGCTCTGAGCGTCCTTGGGACGGGCAATAACAGCAGGGTTTGTGCTCGCCTGAATGGCGTGGCGCATTTTTGTTCAGGCAGACTCAAAAGGGCCGATGGGCCGACTGTAATGACATTAGGAAGACGGCTGGCGGATAAGGATGAATAAGCAATGCCTTATAACTTCTCCTGTTTATTTGGATTGGCTTTTTTTCTTTTTTCACCACGGCTTGTCACGGGAAGGTGTTTGGGAGCTAAATAAGTGGATGCATCAGTATCCCACTGTCGAAGCCATGATGAAAGATTTTGCATTCAAGCTCCGTGTCAGCGTGGCCTGTGTTTGTGCGAGAGGCTCTACAGTAGAGCTCATTTGGTTGGAATGCTTGTCACAGACTCTGGAAATCTGAGTTTGGACACACGATTACCCAGCAGGGTGGTGGCTGAGGTTTTGATGCACAGTCTGTTTGCAAAGTGAATTTCCACTGATGGCGAGGAGGGAATGTGGCTGTATGGAGGTTTTAGTGTTTAGGCTTTTTTTTTTTTTTTTTTTTTTTTACAGTTTTAGCATTTTTGGTAGAGTGTAAAAAGGTTTTAATGTTAAAAATATGCCAGTTTAAACGGACCAATAATGAAATGTTTCTTTTGTATTTTTTTTATTTTATGTCATTTGCACATAAACTTAGATTCACAAGTATGGTTGTCTTTGGACATACATGCTCATAGTTACCAGTATACATGACAAAGCATGGAAAAAAAAAACCCAAAAATAAGAAAAAGAATTAATTAATAAAATTAGCAATTTTAGACTAAATAAAAAATATCAAATTAATAAAAAAACTAATAAAATAACAGCTGCCATATCTGCCACAATCTAGGCATTTTCTGATGCAACTCTTGACCATTGGCCCAGTGGAAGCACTTTTGTAACCTGGGTTAACCAGAAACTGGTTGGACCAAAAACAGGTGGAACTTGAGGGCAAAAGTGTATCATATATGTGTATATATATATATATATATATATATATATATATATATATATATATATATATATGTATGTATATGTATAATATTAAAAAATATAATAATAAAAAAATTGTATGATTTTTTTTTTTTTATTCTGGGGTTGGAATTTTTATATATATATATATATATATATATATATATATATATATATATATATATATATATATATAACTACAAAAATAAAATGTTTAATTTTTTTAAAATGTTTAAAATGTTGATTTCTATTTTTATTACAACACATTCAATTAGAAATATCATTTATATAAAAATACAAAAATGCAAATTACTCAATAAGCAAGTTGTATCAATGTATCCATATATGGGATCCACCCAGACAGCTAGTTTACACGACTTCAAGCGGTCAGCCGTTACATTATTACCACCTGCCTAATAATGAGTAGGGTCCCCCTTATGCCGTCACAACAGGTCTGACCGCTCAAGGCATGGCCTCCACAACACCTCAGAAGGTGTCCTGTGGTATCTGGCACCAAGACGTTAGCATCATATCCTTTAATGAAGTTCTGTAAGACCCTGTTCTCCAGTTCACAGGTGGTTCCTGCCTTGGAGCACTTTCGGTAGGTACTGACCACTGCGTACTGACCCTGACGTTTTGGAGATGTTCTGACTCTGTCGTCTAGAACATTTCTCCTGCTTCAACATCGCCATCACCTTCAAGACCTGACTGTTCACCTGCTGCCTAATGTATCCGTCCCTTGACAGACCCCTTCACTATTCACTATTATCGCCAATACTATTAGTATTAGACCTGTTAGACCTTTAGTAGCAGCTGCCTGCTGCCTTTACCTGTCCGTGCTCGTGTGAACGGAGAAGTGAATTTAAGAAGTGTTGCGTCTTTACTGAGGAAAGTTTAGAGCCTCGTTCTCCACCACCCTCACGCAACTTCCACAGCGGCAATTTGTTGCCTATTCCACCGAGACTCAGGAGTTTGTGGGAGTGAAAATTGCCCTTGCTTTGGGTGATAATTTGCTGCAAGCCTTTCCGTTTGACATCAGCGATCTATATGTAGTCACTGTTGGCTGTGTGTACCGCTCGTTTGTCCCCTGACCCGGGCAGCCGTCGTAGGGTGCCGTCTCACCCCTGCCTCGAACAATGACTTCCCCAGCGAGGTGAAAACCAGCTGTCTGTCACCATCTGCCTCGTCCTCAGTCCCGCATCCTCTCTGGAGCCCAGCTGTGTGCCATGCCACATTCAGCTCGTTTCTTGGCACCTTTTAATGGGAAGATACACAGAATAAATATATAAATATATAAATAAAAAGCAAAGCAAGGCGTACGGCCTGCGGAGGAGCCAGCCTTCCTTCCTTCCTCGCTGCAGGCGTGAAGTGTAAACGTCTTGAATTGCTATATGAAGAGATTTTGATTGTTTTAAAACCATGGTGGCTGACAATAAAGCTGAAAACCAGAAGGAGGAACGATCGTTAAATTGGATTGGAGCTCGCGGCAGAAGTGGTATTAAACAATGCGTGCTCGCAAATCTTTGGAAAGTGTCTCATATTCTTATGAATGAAGTGATCTCAAATGTAATGGAGGTTTTAATCTTACATGGCAGGCAGGAAATTGTGCCGTCAGGCGTCTACTTGAACAGTATTGAGGTCAACAGAGTGTTTTAAATTCTGGAGTTAAAAACAATAAAGCGGCGTTCTGTATGAAGGCAGACACCGCGAGAACTATATTAACCTTTTCTGAATGGCATGATAACGCTGGAATATTTGATAAGTGGGTGTTTAAATGAAAAACGTATCAATTGAAGCTTTCTGCTTAAGGATTTTCCAATCGCCGCAGTCTTGCTCGCGGACCGGGACCGTAATTGAGTTTGGTGTGAGGACTGAATCCGTTTAAAAGATTTCACTAACTGTGTAAACTGGATTACGTGCCTCATCTGAGCACTCGCTCCAGTATATTTGGGTAATGGCGCACATAGATTTTGGGCAGATTTGGTTTGTCTAAATAAGCTACTTTAGCTGTATGTTTGAGCCACAGAGGCAGGGGTTTAGCTGAGTTTGCTGAATCCGAGAGGCTGAGAGCTTTGCTGCCTCGCTGCATTGACTCTTGGAGATTCTTGGCTGTTTCGAGATTCTTGCAGCTCGCCGGCATGTCAGCCCTTCATAGCCACTGGTCATAATTGTCTTCTGGAGATGTTCTGAAGCCTTTATTATGATCCGAGACTCCAATCTGATCTTTGTTTGTATAAATAATCCAGCCCCACAGTTTAGATCAGACGAGCTGCTGATAAATGGGATCAGTACAATCCCTTTATTTTCAGTATCAGTTTCTATAATCAGACTTTCTAGACTGATCTGATTTAGTTTAGTTTTTATAGTGTTTAATATTTTATAATCAAGTCTGACCAATCAGCTCCCAGCTTCTGTACAACACTGTAGTCTAATCACTTCCTGTGTGTGTGTAATGGGCTATTTGTTGTTGGTCTACTGGTGTTTAGTAACTGGTTTATAGTGGGTGAATGTGCTGTGTGTAGCATTAGCGTTAGCCTCCACTCGGTTCTGAATGGGTTCTTCAGTGCTGGTTTAAGAACAGAGAAAGGCGAGCGAGCGGTTCTCCGGTTCTCCCGCTGGTAAAACGGGCCGTTTCAGTGAGTTTTATAAAGGGTCAGATATTATGGTCTGTTTTCAGGTTCCACTGTAAAATGGCTCCACACTGCAGAACCTCAACTCCTTTATTTACCTTCTAAGAATGTCCGCACTGCTGCTGCAACCGGCTGGTATAATGTTTGTTAATGGAACCTTAATGACCCCCTCAGGACACCAGATGGCGCTCTGAACACTCTAGGGAAAAAAAACTGGAACTGGATCAGTAATTAAATGGACAATACCCGACCCATTAGAATATGCCTGGATCGGCTTTGACATCCCCAATAAGTAAATAAATAAATACATTTATATGGGAAACACTAGTGTGGTAAATTCTCTCTAACTTGTGTGTTTTGTTTTTACCACAGTGTTCCGAGCACAGTGCTCACACACACAGTCGGAACTGGATCGGGCCAATAATACCCAAATACCCAGTCCATTAGAATATGCCTGGACTGGTCCGGATCCTCTTTTCTACAGTAATTAGGAAAAGCCTAGAAAGGACTTCTTGTGACTCTGTGCGATTTTTGCAACAATTGGACATCTCCCATGAATTTCCCTTAAAGCAGCATTATGTGAGAATTTAGAGGTCTTGCTCCTGGGCTCCCCCTGTAGTCAGAAAGTGGAATTTGCACTTTGGGCCACCCTTCGAGCGCCCTTTGCATGCAATTTACAAGCTGAGAGTTCCAGAAACTTGATCTGAAGGTGGAGCAGCATGTGGGCTGAGGCGGTAGAGTAATACTACAGGATTTTACACTAATATGACTCTATGGGTTCTGCAGAGTTACACAGCAGCAGTTCTGGAGAGAGGTTCTCCTCCTGCAGCTCCACCACCTAAGCTTCATATAGTGCAGTAGCAGCAACGCTCCTGCCCGGAGTGGGAATGACGGAGACGCCGTTCTCCCCGTTTCAGTCAGTGGAGCATCAGCATGATCCTGAAGCTGCTGATTTAAGGCAAAATGCTTCATAATGTTGCTTTAAGTCTGAATAATATTTTGCACTGCGTGTGCTGCCGGGTTGCATGTTCCTGACCCTGTCTAGATTCCAACACTTTGACACGCTTTGAATCTACGACTGCCTCTTTGTAAGACTTCCCTGAATTCTCTGTGGCCTTCAGCTGTAGTCAGCAAGAGGCTTGTTAAAATTAGATTTTTTTCCCCACCACAGCTGATAAATGGTGTGAAATGGTGACCTCATACTATAGTTTGTAAGTGAATGTAAAAGTCCTCCTTATCACATCTTGGTGCTTTCTATGCCAACGTTTTTCACAGTGTGCAGACAAAATCCAGCCTAGTTCTTAGTAACCAATCAAAGTGCCAAGTAATATATGTAGCTAATTACCTACTGTTATGAGAACATTGGTGGCAATGTGTTATTTGGCCCATAACCTACTGAAGAATTTGAGACTGGGGGGTTCTTTTCGGTATATCAGAGTTAATTACTGCACCAAATCAAGAGCAGAGCGAAAGGGTAGTACATGTAGCAGCTGACCTTTATCTCCAAATATCTTTCATATGTGTAAAGATTGAATTTAGTGAATGTGGGGCTGATCTGACCTTACAGTTGCACAGGCTTAGGATTTTATTAGGATGTATTTTTACGGATTATATTAGTAGTATATAATAATACATATTCTAATGACTGCATTAGGGTATGTATTATTATATACTGCTAATATAATACATAAAAATAAGATAAAAAGATAATCCTTTATTAATCCCACAGTGGGGATATTCTCAGTGTCACAGCAGAAAAAGTATAGGAAGACACTCAGATGTAAAAATGTAGAGAAATTACCAATATATACACAATATAAATAATAGTAGTAAAAAGCAATAACCATTAACAAATAATTAATTGCACGTGGGGGGGGGTATTGCACATTAAAATCCTAATTTAAATTAGTATACTGTATAGTATTATGTATACATTTATTAAGCAAATATTAGATTCGCAGAAATAGCCCGTACCCTGTTTTATCAAGGCTTGCCTACAGGATCGTAAAGGCCTTGGATGCTCCTGATGGACAGTGATTCTCCGATGCACGCTCTGATTGTCCGCTGTGTTTCTGACTTGATTGAGAAGAGATACTTTATTATAGAGTGCCTAAAAATATTCACCCCCTTGCATGTTGTGTTTTTTTATAATTTTTTTTTAATTGATTAATTGAATAAACATTTTCCTCGATTACGCTTAATGAACAATTGCACAAGCTGCTCGGCTTTTGGAGTTCTCCATGTCATAGACTGGATGGGGCGGAGTCTTCGAACTACAGGTGCAGGAGTATGGTTTTAAGAGGATAGTATATGAACAAACACACACACACATAAACACACCCATACACACACACACACACAATGGGAAAAGTTCTACCAGAGTTTTCACAAAATCCGAATTATAGTCATGGGCACAAATACGTTAAGGTTTAAAATTTCAGTTTGAGAAATGTTTGAATGATTGGTCAGCCCTAAATCATGGCCAGTATAATTTGGCTCTTTATATCTTTATAATTAAACATTTGGCTTAATATATAATAAAAATTAAGTAATGTTAATTTCATAACACAATTTCATGTACAGCGAGATGTTCTTCACATTTTATCCATTTGTGGTAGTGAACACACACACACACACACACACACACACACACTAGTGAACTAGGGTCAGTGAGCACACACATACACCCAGATCCCAGGCAGCAGAGAGGGTGAAGGGCCTTGCTCATGGGCCCAGGTATCGAACCCACAACCTGTCGTCAATAGTCCGGAGCTCTAATCGCTGAGCCACCGCTGCCCCTATATATAATATACTGTATGTATAATGCACAGTAAGTGATGCCATAAATATTCCCCTTCAAAGTGACTGGTCCAGGCAACCGATGCAAGTTCACAATTGGTAAACTGAAGATCACCTGAGTGCCGTGAAGGTGTTTCTGGACCTTCCAGACAGGTGTAGACCAAAGAACACTCCACACAGCTCTGAGAACAGCTTACTGAGGAGTTAAAGTCAGGGTATGGATACAAATATATATATCCAAGTCACTGAAGATCCCCTGGAGTTCAGTTAAATCCATCATTAAAGAATGGAAGGAATACGGCACACATGTAAATCTGCCTAGAGCAGGCCGTCCTCACACACACTGAGTGACCGTGCGAGAGGAAGACTGCCGTCCTTTGGTCTTCATGGTGTATTTTTGTACATTCACTCAAAACCCATTCACTTCACTTTAGGTGATCTCTATTTCACCGGTTGTGAGGGGGTGAATATTTATGCACTTAGTCACTAATTTGACTTTTACTTTGAAATGGTTGGTTTTCAGTTTCATATTAAATCACTTTTTGCAGAAATCCAAATGATATTAAATATGATTCCAGTTCAAAAATCATTAAAATATGAAAATGAAAGGCGATGAAAGGGGGTGAATACTTTTTATGGGATACTTTTTACCTTCCCTTCCAGTGACGATTCCCATGACTGGCTGCGTTTCCGAAGAGGACTATAAAAGAGCTCGGACCCTCTTGTAATGAATTGCGTATGCACATTGCTTTTCCAGACTTTTCCGTTGACCTTGAAAATGATCTACCATGAATTTTTAAACACATTCACTAATTACCTTCTAGTCTTACAGGAGTCACACATGCATTAAAATACTAAATGTAATAGTATCTAAATGTAATGGTGCTTTTCTTTTTTTTTCTTCTTTTTTTTGGCCTTTGCACAGGTACTGTATCTGGTCAGGGAACAAAAAATGGGTGCCAGAGAGGCTGTGCCAGTATCTAGTGTAATCGAAGCGAAGCTGTTCATTCTTTTAAAGCTGTGGGGCAAGGATCGAGAGGCCGGCGGCCACCCTGACCCGCTCTAATAGTGTCCTCTCGTCTTTAATCTGCTCTTTCCTCCCAGACGCCCAGCAGCCTGTAATTACAGGAGACACTCCCCAGTGGAGCCGCATCACAGTGGACCTCCAGCAAGGCTGGGTTAAGGGGAGAGCCTCTTTTTTTTCCCACAGCTTGTCCAAATGTCAACCATGTCGCTGGTTAGTCTTTTGAAATGTCAATTTGGCAAAAGCTCAGCCAGTAGCTCGACGTTATTGGAGCCGCTGTAGCTCGCCGGCTGATGTTGCGTAAGTCCGCGGCGGATGAAGACTGGCAGGTAAGAAGTTGAGGAGTGCCTCACGTAATCCATGGGTCATCTCCATGTCTCCAGCTGGGACAGCTTTGACATGGAAGACCGAAAGACGGCGGCTGTGCCAATAATCGTTATTACAGTGCAGGAATAAAAAGCCATTAGTCATCATCACGCGTTTGCATTGGCGTGTTAATTCCAATTGGCCTGAGTGATACCCTGCAGCACTCTTCCCAAAGCATCATCCATTATCAGCGTGGATCCTCATTGCCCTCTGTCTGTTCACTAACTAAGAGCCTGCCTCATTTATATTAGCCATTCAGCTCGGCGCTGATGAGGCCTCCGGCAGCCGCAATAGCATGCGCCCTCTTCACTCTCGCCTTAGCTTCCACCTACTCTTCACTTTTCATTGTTTATGCTGAATACTTATTAATGTTGACCTGAGAGGAAAGTGTCAATATAAGAGCCTTGAGACTCCATTTCTTTTTGGGTGCATACATAACAAATCTGAAACCCAGGACAATAGGGGGAAAACACAAGGGCCCATTGTTACACACGTTTTTGTTTTTTTTTCTTCCCTCAGAGGGCCGAGCCTCTTGACGCGATGCTATATTTCTAATTTGGACGTGAGTAATTACAGCTGGACTTGCCTAGCTAATAGTGACCTACAAAACGAGGGAAATGGGAGCAGTGCAAATGAAGTGGCTATCTAACGGAGCCCTCAATTACACCCTCCCAGAATAGATCCCTATGTACAGTAGGCTCTCCGCCACGTTCTCTGCCACAGCAGATCCTCTGGTGAATGGATGCATCTGTTTTGTAAGCGTGTGCACAGAGAAGAGAAATGTGGTGCGGTCACCAAGATCCTGTGTCGTCGCAAAAAAAAAAACAGAAAAAAAGCCGGAGTGTGTTTGAGTGTGTTTGCTTTCGGCTGTGCGAGGACTAGTGGAAGCTGCCTGCTGCCTGTTTGCGTTTCATTCGCCCTTTTTTTTTTTTTTATGCTCAAATATTCTCATATGAAAACTGGAAGCTGCCAGATTTTGTATTTTTGCTAAGCAAAGCCGTTGCTAAAGCAAACACCTGGTCGGATATGTTTTTATTAACCATTCAATAGTATTTCTGCAGAGGTAACTGTAAAGGCTACTATAAATTGTAGTAAAGTATGAATGATGCACTATGTCCAAATATTTATGGACACCCCCTGATACAGATGCACCAATGCACACACAAACACAGCTTGTCTAGTCCCTGTAGAAAAGTACTACTGCCAATAGAATAGGAATCTCTGGAGCAGATCAACATGAACCTTTAGGCACTATACCTAATACCTAATGCGTGGGCTAGAGGGGTATAAAGCCCCCCAGCATAGAGCTGTGGAGCAGTGGAATAACTGTGTTCTCTGGAATGATGGTTGGCGCTTCATCCAATACTTTTGGGATACTGAGTTTGGGAGTTGGATTTTGGGGTGAGATGGGTTGGTGATCATCCAACATTCTGACCTCACCAACACACTAGTTGCAGTAGCTGAATGCAATCAAATCCTCACAGCAATGCTTCTCCAAAATCTTGTAGAAAGCCTTCTTTCTTCCCTACACAGAGTTTGCAGGATTTTTTTTGAAATACCTTTGATTTCAGAAGTGAAAAAGTGAATGAGCAGGTGTCCCAATACTTTTGTCAAAATGGTGTATGTCACTCGTTTGCTAAAGTGCGCATGTAAAAGTGGCGCAGGTTGGTTGCAGCGTGGTTGGGCTGTAGATCTAGAGGGGAGTCCATTTTTGGAATGTGTGTTTTACAGGGGCTCAGTCTCTGAACTGTTGCTGTTCAGTGCACTCCAACCAGAGGGTGCCAGTAGGACACTAGACCAGCACTTCAGCCTGATGAATTTAATGATTTTGATATTTTAGCATAATTGGTGAGCACTTTAGACTACTAGTCCTGGCTGTTTCACAAACGTGCTAGCTTCTGAATATTCAGCCCCGAGCGCGTCAGTAAATTTCTCTTGGCCGTGTGGATTTGGGATTAACATCTTTTCTTCAGATGCTGGTTAATAATGCAGTTACATTGATTGAGATATGCTTTCTTTATATATCAGAATAAAGAGCTTTTAATCTCTTCAGTAAATCACTGATATTAGAATAAACAGTCATAATAACACTCCTACAGAAAGAGGTGGTGGTTCTTCATCACTGTGTTCATCATTAGAACATCTCCAAAGTTCTCCTCATGGAGTCTAGTGTTATTTAGAGTTCTCCTCAGATCAACACCTGGTTTGGTGGTAAATCAGGGCTTAATGATGGTAAATCAGGTGAGCTGCTGCTGCTGCTGCTGCTGATGATGATGATGATGGAGTTGATTGAACACATCCTCCACGCTGTGCTGGCTGGACTGGGGTCTGGCATCCAGGAGAAACCTGGAGGAACCGAGCTCTGTTCTTCAGACTAGCTCACCGACAAGATCTCACTACTTTCTTTCTTCAGAATGAGAAGCTCTTGTTTCTCCTTTTTACTGGATTTATGTTCACCTGCTTTATCTGTTCTGATGAGATCTGGAGCTTCTACACTAGAAACCCTCTCACTGCTGAGAGACGTGGCTTTAAGTAGTGCGTTTAGAGGCCTAAAACCTTTGTACACCTACAGTATGTGGATATATAGTGTATATATGCATTACATAACGGAGATTGTGATGGGACAGATGGATAATTTCTTTTATCATGAGTAAGCAAAATAAGTTGAGCTGTTTGAGTAGAAAAACAGGCCTCCACGTCCACTGAGCACATTACAGCCTGCAGGACAGTGCTTCAAATGAGCGACGTGAGTGTCTTTGATGAATTGTTTTTAAATCTGTACGTAATTTCATTTACTCTAAATTTCCACAACTCTGAGAGCAGCCGTCTATTCTTCGGTATCGGCTTACATGATCACCCCTCCCCATCTCTGCCTCTAACCACGTTAAGTTCAAAACTAAAGTGGTCATTAGGGTTTTTCCCCTCCTCCCGAGCTCGGGCGAGGGATGTCGGTTGGTAAAATGCTAATGCTTTCGTCCATTTCTGTATTACTTTTCAGCTGGACGGCGATGCATCAAAACATAAAGCATTTTGAGGCTCGTTAAGGGGGCATTATGTGATGAGGGCTAACGGAGCGGTCGCGGCGAGGCCCTGGCGAGGCCCCGGTGATGAATGCGAAAGCGATGCGGTGAATAAAGCCGCTTGGAGTCGAGCTTTGCGGTAAAACTCGCGAATCTCTGACAGCGACGGCGGAGGAGGAGGAGGGGAAGGGGAAGGAGGGCTGAATCACCAGGGTCGACCCATCACGGCATCATTACAGTACAGTGTAACAGTAACACTATCCGAGCTCTCTTCAGCCCTGAGTGTGTGTCGTGATGGCCTGCACAATCACCCCCATGGGACATGAGAGCACGGTGCGGAAAACAACTGCACGTGACGTTTGGCTCCTTTATGGCCAAGTTTGATCCTGGAAAGTATGAAATGCATCAAAGGGATTGCACTGAATTTGTTAGATTGCACTTAAATTTAGGGCTGACACCTTGTCTTTGTGGCTTTTCTGCTGTCTTTACACTGTTGTCTTTACATATGTCCGTCATTGCACTGGAGAAGTAGCCTAAAGGCTCATTTATGCTCTGCGTTAAATCAGGACATGCACAGGGCCTTCTGCCCATACTCTGCGCTCATTTTTCGTATATTCTTTGAAAGCTTACGGATGCAAGCTGAACGGAGCAGTACCACTGGGGGCAGTGTAGCCAATAGTTCAAGTGAAACACGACTGCTGCCGTACGGACACGGCAAAGAGGATACTTCTGGACTTATGATGTTTTTACACAGTTACGGGCGTTTACTATCCGGTCTCTTCTGTCTTTTTTGTAGTAAGTACGTTATCACGGCCTCCTCCGCCATCAAGATGTTTGTCAGAAACTTTGACTCTGTACAGCCCTCTAGTGGATATTGTGCTTAACACCCTTGCCAATGTAAAGGATGCATAGAAGTATGTGGGCGAAGACTGTTTCATAGTTTGAAACGGACGAATGTAAGAGTATAAATGAGCCTTAACAGTTTCATTCTACTGTACTGTGTTATTAAGGACTGAGCTGAATTTGATAGAACTTAAAATGAGCCACATGTACATCATATTAGAATTTGAGGTAAATTTCTCATCACCCAGATAAACCTTTTATTTTCCCAAAAATCAGTTCAAAATTCATTTACGTACTTATACACAGTACAACTACCAGTGAAACGCTTTGATAACTGTCCGCTCACATGACACAATAAGGTATCAATGAAATATAAGATAAAGTAAAGAAGATACAGCTTGTCAAATAAAATAACCTAAATTAAGTATAAAACATGTATACAAAGAATTTTTATCTTTTTTATTATATCTATCTTGTTGAATCAGTGTTATAAAAGTATTATAAATTATTTTTTTTTTACTTTTAATAAAATAACTTTTAACTTTCACCCCCTGTTTTGTTTCTATTTTGCATAAAAGAATTAAGTCTAATTTTATTTTTTTGTGCCAAGTCAGTCAGTTTCATCTATCAATATCCATTTCCTGTGAAATCTGTAACTTCAGTAATTAAAAAGTATATTTTATGTCTCTGTTATGTCGGTTTTAAAAACAAGCATAAAATCAGTTCTAATAAAAAAGTGACCTGCACTCAGTGATGTCACTTCCTCTGGATGGGAACATGTATTTTTTTTCCCCTAATTGCCCTTCCCAGCTTTTAGCCAGTTGCCAAACACACTCGTTAGGACTCTTCCCCCATCACACACAATGCTCCTGACACTGGGAGAGTGAGTACTGACACATGCCTCCTCTGACACATACCGAACCAGCCACCGCCTCCTTTCAACTGCCACTGATGCAGTGTCACCGGGCAACCAAGCACCGGGTTACCCAGCTCCGATGCATCGGCTAGCCGAGCATCCAGAGCATCATACCAGAGTGATGTGAAGAGCGCGAGCACAAGACCTCTACCCATCTGGACAGAGCAGAGCCAATTGTGCTCTCTCGGGCTCCGGCTGCTGATGGCAGGCAGGATGACCTGGGACTTGAAACGGCGATCTTTGGATTATAGTGGCAGCACCTTAGTCCACTAGACCATGGAGTCCTCATTCTTAGTACATTTTATTTATTGGTCAGATGTGATTATTGAGTCATGAATAGAAATTTGTTGAAAAAGACCCCCAGTGAGCCCCAGCGGTGACAGTGCAGGAAAAACTCCCTCAGAGCTGGAGGAAGAAACCTTGGGAGGAACCAAGACTCACAAGGGGGACCGACCCGTCCTCCTCTGATCAGAACTATTTATAAATTATTGATGAAAGTTACCAAACCATCTAAACTGTTGAACTGCTCTGATCATAATCATAATATAATAATCATGGGGTAGATAGTTAATAGTGGTGATATTAATGGTGGTAGATAGTTAGCAGTCCATTTAGGTTTAATATGGTCATTAAACAGGTAGCAGTGGTAGGCGGGTGTGCCGCTGGTCTGGTAGATGTGGTGGTGGGCCTGCTGGTCGGACTGGTAGGTGGCAGCTGGTCTGACGCAGGTAGAGGGGACCTCAGTCGGCAATTTTCCAGCAGGTCATGCTGGGTGGCCATTTACTCAGAGAAGGTAAAAAGAGAGAGTTACGGTGGAGATACGGTCCAGGTCAAAACCAGCAGGGCGGTCAGATACATGGACTAGGAAACAGCAGTCAAAGAGTCAAGCAAGGGTCAAAACCATAGGCGAGTCAGATTGTACAAATGAAGCAAAAGGGCTAAAACGAGAAGTAATGGGTCCAGTACACGGCAGGCGAAATGTTCGGTACGCAGACGAGAAACGATGGCAAAACTTCGCAAAGTTGGAAGTGTACGAAGAGTCTTTAAATATAAACAGATGAATGAGCACAGGGGATCATAGTTAGGACTCCGGTGACTCTGATCGTGGGAACCTTTCCTCATTGGTCGGCGGAGGGCTTGTGACCGCTGCGGATGTCCGTGAGGTCTCATGGGAATTGTAGTCCGAGGTGTCCTCCCCATTTACCCAGCCCACTCGTTAGGACTCTCCCCCTATCACACATAATGCTCCTGACACATGTCTCCTCCAACACCTACGGAACCAGCCACCGCCTCTTTTCAACTGCCGCTGGTGCAGTGTTTCACCAGGACAACCGAGCACCGGGTACCCATCTCTCATGGGAATTGTAGTCTGATGTGTTGAGAGAGACAAACAGCCATCAGCGCTTCTTTTTTCCATTGCTGGGTTAAAAAGCTCAGTCTCTAAGTAAGTTAATCTGCTGCAACCTGCGTACCTCCCCCCTGAAGCAGGCTGCTGTTTCATGTTGGGTTTGATTGGCCCTGATGGTCTTTCTCCTGAGATTAGTGGTCTGTTTAACAAATTGGTGTGTTTCTGTGATCGATCAGTGTTTAACACAAAATCCCCTCATGGACATGTGTAGTTTTTCCAGAAACCCGTTGCCAAGCACAGTATAATCAGCCGCCGTCCTCAAACCATTGATTTCAGATCCCTTTCCTTTTGGATTTGTTACCTGCGTTATTGGATGCCAAGACCACGTTCTTCCTCGAGTGGTGTAGTTCACTTTACTTTTGAGAGAACCTGCGGCAGCTTGATGTTTGTGTGCTTTTTAAAGAGTTATGTCGGGCTAGTAAACTTCCGTCCATCACCGCAGAGGTGTGCATAATTACGCTCCTCTACCTGACCTCCTGGAGGCACCTTGGCACCTTTATAGCCCATCAAAACACTATGTTCTACCTTGCCATCTACAGCCAATCCAGCTTCCCAGCCAGTGGTCCTGAGCCAACATGCTGCCACTCTGTCTCTCTCTTGTTCCAGCACTCTTCAATATGTTTCTTCTCCCAAAAAAAAAATAAAAAGGACCATACATTCCCTTCCAAACGCATCTGACCTCCGTGGCTGACGATGGTTTGTTCACACAGGCGAGATCTGAGCTGTGCCTGTGTTCAGTCGCATCCTCGCAAGATTAGATTTGAAGCTCGGGAGCGCAATATTTTGTTTACTGGCAAGTATTGCCCCAGATCTGGCCAACGTGGCTCCTGTCCCCTTGCTTTCGCAGCCAACATGTGTCCCCTGACTCGGTTTAAGAGCTTGTTTGTCAGCTCCTTTCTCTTGCAGTGGGAGCACCAGTCACCATTAGTGTCCCCTGTGTCAGTCTTGTGTTAAAGAGCTCGCTGTGTTTGGGGAGTCCGCAGTGAAGTAAGACTCCCTTGAAACCCCTCTCATACGCTTGCTTTATGGCCTTTCATAAAAGTGTCATCCGCAGTGCCGGCGCGGGCCCGTCCTCTGTGCCCCCTTCCCTTCAATTTGCGACAGCTTACAGCGTTTGTATCTAAAGCGATTCGGTGAACCCATCAAGGCCACTCCACCTAACTGCTGCTTCGTGCGAGGGTCCCCTGTCTGATGTCTTTTGATTGGTGTGCTCAAAAAGATTTAAGCCTCCAGAATTCCCAGATTGTCCAGAAGGGCACATTTACAGCTTTGGTGTATTTATGGCGGTTCACAAAAGAGCAATGAATTGGCCTGAGCTGGGGATAAAGGATGTGAGGTTCGCTCTCCTTTTTAATCATTTCCTTCACAACATCCCGTCATTTCTCAATCGGAATTTAATTTGAATCGAATACCACTGCTGAAATCAATCATACGTGAGGTCAAACTATTGATCTACAAGATTGCCTATGTTTTATTAAAGAGAGGGCGCTTCTGTGTTTTATCATCGTTGTGTGTTTTTTTGGGGATGTGGCAGACTAATGCCTTGGTATGTGATTTACGGATTTTCAGTTTCTGGTATTTTTTATTGCTCTGTAGGACCGGGATTTGTGCCTGGAATCGATAAGGCATTCTGTTTGTTTGCTGGTTGATGGTTTAACTCTGACTTGTGACAGTAGTGTGACCCGCTGGTCGTCCCCGTTGTGATCACTTTCATTTCACATCACTGCCGTCCTCGGACGTCCTTTTGTTGTCCAAATACAGTTGAGGCATTATAAAGCCCCCCCCCTTCTTTTTTTTAATGAACAACTTGAGTTTGAGCTTGTCTTTAGTTAGTGTCTGATATCAGCACTGTCCTGCAAAAGCCTTGTATTTCTGTTTTTGACATAAGGTGAATCTGGACTTAGAAAAGCTTTTTCCTTCTCATGTAATATGGATATTTTGGAGAGATTTATTACTTATTATTATTACTTATTATTATATTATTATTGTTTTTATTTTTTTTGTCCAATGAAAAACCTGCATCTCTAAAATGCTGGCTTTTACAGGACAAGGCAAAAATGTCCTTAACTCTAAATGGAAATCAAATAAAGTTAAGAGTAAAGTAAGAGTTTATTCCAAGTCATTTAGAGCATTTCTATTGGTCCATTGATCCAGACTTATTAACACCATGTACAGAATCAGCTACTGGGTTAAAACCATGGAGAAAACTAAAAATGGACAAGAATTGAGAAAAGTTTTCATTGGACAGCAGTGAGCTAGATGGATGGTTATATAAATGTGGGTGGCCACTGTGAATGTGTTAAATATCATATAAATGCATGTACATGTGTATGTAATTTTTTTATTTTTTTACATTGTGTTCCCAGTGGCTATTGGTTCTCTTTCCTAATGCAAGTTTACACTGATATTTTTAACACACAAATCGCCCCGGGTCATTCGAGTCGCCTTCATTAATCTATTTGTGAACCAATTTGTCCGGGAAGGAAGCATAGGCCGAAACGAGGGGACCTGAGGCACACACAGTGTTTACTGTGTTGATGTGTTGGAAAAACAGGAAGCAGTTATGTAAAAAAGAAAATGCATGTGTAATTTTAGTGTTCTAGTGTTGTGCCATTGGTTGTGGAGTTATTTCTTGGGCTGAATTTCTGCAGTGTTGATTCGTATAAGCGTATAATCAAATGTATTCTGTATAGATTTCTGTGTATAGATATTTTATTTATGGGCCGATCATGGTGGCGGTGGTGTTATATATATTTTTATATATATAAAATTTTAAAATGATATATATATATATAGATATAGATAGATAGAGATAGAGATAGATAGAGATATATAGATTCCTTCGGAGGGTTGGGTGTATCTGCTCTTCTGTATTCTGGTTCTTTTCCCTATTAACTGCTGAGAATGATCAGGATTACAGGATGTACCAGTACATTTGTAATGGGATGGTGAAACACTGGCGCGCACACTCTGACAACCCCGTATGTAGATGGTGTCTCTTTGCCCTGTTCAGACCTCGATCTAATTGGTTGCCCTTGTCATGGAGGCATTGTGCCTTTAGTCATGTATTTGGAACGCTGATGCCGAGCCTAACAGTGAGATTTGCAGACTGCGTAAGGCTCTCCGTTGTGACAATGCATCCCGCCAGAGCGATTGGGAAGTGGAACTGAGGTAATTTTGTAAAAGAGCCGAGGTCCGACCATGAACTTGTCCCTGATTGGATCTCTCCTTCATTGTCAGGCGCTGCTGGCAGAACGAATAGCATAACATTCACAGGCAGTATTCACTTTGGGGTGGGGGTGGGGTGGGGGGGGCATGCTGCACGGAGGCTAATGTGCATCCGTCACAGGTCATGGTATGGTGTGAATGTTCAGTTGTTATTGCTAAAAGCATTACGCTTTTGCCGTCTTTTGCTCTGCACTCGGCTCAATGTAATGAAAAAGCGATAGCGAGATGTGATCTCTGTCAGGAGGAAGGGGAGGGAAAAAAAAAAGTCTTCTGGAGGACACTAATGACCGCGAGATGTAATACCGGCGACAGGCAGAAAAGCTAGATTGATTTGTCGAGGTCTACAGTAGCGCTGCTGCGTCCCTTGCTGCTGGAGTCTGTGTCTTTATCTGATGAGGATCGGATTGATCGAAGGCCGGAGCGTTCACTGACGCTGGTCAGTGATGGACAAGCTGATCGATGGGGAGGCGGCAGAAACCCAGATACGTATCTGTTGGCACCTCTTAATGTCCCCGGGCTGCATGCAGGCCTGTGTCAGTTGGGGTGACACAATCACATCCTTATTATTCATAGGGTTGGCATGCCCGTGTAAATTGCATAGCCAAATAATGCATTAACATGAATTAACAAATATGATGCTGTGGACTGACTGAGTAGAACGGTGCAGGGAGTGGGACAGTCCTCCCCATCCTAAGGTTTATATCAATTCTACTGAACCAAATCCTTAAATTAAGTCATTTTTGGATTCATTTCGAGTCATTTTGTTGTTTTTGGTGAATCCAATCCTCATTAAATACTCAGATTTATGATTTGGCCTTAAATTATTATTATTATTTTTAAATTATTATTATTATTGTTGGAGATTTTCCTAATAAACTCATTTTGCAGCTTTAAGACCGAACAAACATCTTGCATTTTTAATACGATGCCATGTTTTAAGTAGCCTGTAAAAATGTCACGATACAAAAGGATAATTGGTGCCGCTGAATTGATTTGAGACATTTTTGACCCTCGAGAGGAAACGCCGAAATGAGGCAACAGACACTAACTAACTGTTGCTTTCATGGTAGCAAAGCCTGCCTCTCTGATTCTCGAGGGATGAGCCAGAACGGTTCAGAAAGCTTCTGGGTTACTGAACAGGTGTGCAGCCTGGCTCTTACCTCGCCCTCCGTGTTATCTTCTTCAAATTTCTCCAAAATTCCCCACCGACCTCACAATTACACAAAAGCTCATTTTGTGGCGATGATGCAAGTGGTGTGTAAGAACACGAAAAACACGAAAGCCTGAACTGTTTGATATTTAATTTAGTATCCGCAGCTTTCCAGCCACTGAAAAGCAGACAAATATCTTCATCCAGTGTTAAAAAATAATAGAAAATAGACCGTTTAAACATTTCTGTGTGTCGATGTCTTTATCACCCATCCAGGAGCCTCACTAAGCAAAACTCCTGCATCTCCGTTTTTCCACTTTTCTCCATAGTGTAAATCTGGTGGTTGTTCTTTATGCCGTATCAGAATTTTATAATCGATGAAGATAGAAATGCTCCAGAAGGACCTTGAATAAAATATTTTTACCTTGACTTCTATTGAAAGTAAATTGGCGCAAGGTTATACAAGGTTTGTGCGTGACACCGACAAAATCAATGTATTGATCGTATGGTTTATTGTTGAATATCTCTGAATTTAAGGTGCTGGTGTTCTCTCGGTTGTTAAGCTGGTAGGTGATCAGTACAGTGAGCAGGGAGGAGGGAACCAGTAGAGGATTGTACACCTGGCACAAATGCATAGTGGCTGTTAATTAAAAATTTCCTTTCCAGCCTCGTCTCTTTCATTCCTTACAGAAGTACAATGTAATGTACCCTATTAGTACTTCAGGTGTGTGTGTGTGTGTGTTTGTGTGTGAGAGAGAGCATAGGACAGCAACACACAAGTAAAAAAATATAGCTGAGAGAAGAGTCACTCATACAAAATAATAAATCCTAAGAACCCAGGATGCTTTAACACAAACTCCTGCTTCTTCAGAGCTTTTAAATGCTGAAAAGTGATTTATTTCATTTAATAATTGTAAATGTTTGCTCATATGTGTTAAATTAGGCATGCTATTTTCAGAATTTAGACTTTTCCATTAGTAAAAAATGTGTATAATTTAATTTAAAATGTAAATTGTATTTAAAACCAAAAATGCTGGTGTAAAATGTTATGTATTTTATTTAGAAATAAATGTGTATATATATTTTTTTTATATTTATATTCATATATATATATATATATATATATATATATATATATATATATATATATATATATATATATATATATATATATGTGTGTATATATGTATTATTATTTTTTTATTTATTTATCATTATTTATTTATTTATTTATTTTATTTTATTTATTTATTTTATTTATTTATTTGCTATTCTAAAAATGACCAAAAATTAGCAGCCCTGACGTACTGTAGTGCTGGGTTCTTCACATCATACACTGTACTGTTCATTTGGCTGTTCATCTAACATTTCTTTCTGTATTTTAGGTTTTTAAAGGTTGAATAAATGAATGAATAAAAGACTAAGCCTTTGTATTTCGCAGTTGTGGACTACAAGGAGGATTGGAATATTTTGCTGAAGCAGTTTGCAGTTCTTTTTTAGCTGGATACACACTTAATGTAAAATTACAAAGCAATTAGTTGCGCAGGGCAAACTGAGGGTCCTAGTTTAGTCAAAATTCCTCTTTTAAACTTCCAACTTCTCCTAAATCAACAATATAAATCATGATTTTAAAAATGAGCTCAGTTTCTCCAGTACCCCAGCTTAGGGACCACCGAGCAGTTCTTTCTCTTGGCAGGCATTGATGACTACTATAAAGCCTCAGTTTAAATTTCTTTTCATAATTTATTTTTTTATTTTACATAATGTAATTAAAACGTGTACAGTGGTTCTGTATTTGTTTTTACCTTCAGTTAAGTATTTAACTTTTTAAGGACATTTAAAGCTAAGTTTAATATAAAATATATTTGCTGAGTTAAATTGTGTTGAATTAAATATTAAATAATCCAGCATTTTTAATATTTGTAATAATAAAACAATAGAAAAATGCTACATAGGTTAACTGATTTAATGTGGATGATGTTCCGTGTGATGGTAGCGGACTCTACTGCACTCTAGTTTACTAACCCAGTGTAACAACAGGCAACATTTGGCCTATATGAGCATTTTCCTACTATTTTCCCTCTGTTTTGTCGTTGTTTGGCGTTCACAAATTATTCATAACCCTGCCTACGAGTGATGTTCAGAAGTTCACCCGTTCAAGTTTGTGTAAATCCAAGACTGTTCCTAACTTTATTGGCCGCTGTTGGAATTGGTTGCTGCTGGTTATGAGAACAGATCCAAGACATGTCAGGGTGAACCACAAGACCCTTGTCTCTGGGAGGGATGTAGACGGCTGCTTGATGGCTACTATTGGAGGAGACTGACAGGCCTGAGGACAGCTGAAAGGCAGCGCGCTGGGTTTGCTGGAGTGCAACTCGTGACTGTTTTCCTTTTTTCTGCTACTACTTTTCTCTTGGACTCCGTGATTTGGAAGCTCCCATAAAGCTGGAAGGGGAACTTTTGAGATGCACATCAACAGAGCCTGGATCAGGAAGAGAATGGGCTTATAGATAAAACATCAATTCCACCACAGAAGAGTAGAACACGCAGTGTCTCTGCAGGAAGATTGCTGGAGCTTGCATAAGGCTGTAGAATTTACTGGAATGTCCATTGCTGCTGAAAAAAGGTCAAATGCTTTGTGAGGAGAGCGTAGTGCAT
The DNA here is from genome assembly GCF_030463535.1 of Salminus brasiliensis. NCBI lineage: Eukaryota > Metazoa > Chordata > Actinopteri > Characiformes > Bryconidae > Salminus > Salminus brasiliensis. The sequence continues at coordinate 47,273,316 of NC_132881.1, forward strand.
CCCAGATGTTTAAGGGTCTGAGGGTTTGAGTTTTAATAGGGTTTTTTTTGTACAGCACATTTTTTAGATTTGTTTGACATGATGTTTTGGACCGTGCATCAAGGCCATCACCTAAATCTGATCAAGGTCTTGGAGCATGGGCTGAAACTTCATGTGTTTAATGAAATATTAAGTTCTTATGTAGCATCAAGTGAGTGCTGCACCTTTCCTCATGAAGACTTCCTTTAGGTTGCACCTCAACAAATAACTGGTTAAAGCACAAAGTTACTTTTTTGGTTGTTGTCAGAAGTTTTCCCATTCCTTCCTCAGGTAGAAGTGAGTGGAGATACGAGGGTTTAAAAGACTTCTATAGAAGCTGAAGTATCAACTTGAGCTTTTTACTCCAGTAAAAGTGTAAAAGTACTGGTTTCAGAACGACTTCAAGTAGAAAAGTAAAAGTAATGGAAGGAAAACAAAGGCCGAAAGCTTAGGCCGCACCACAGGGGTCTATAGTGCACTACCACCCCCCTCCCCAAAAACCCATTTCTCTAAAAGCCATAATGAGGAGAATGATCTATTAAAATGTTGATGTTAAAAATGTTGGGCTGCACTAGGCTCCTGTTTCAGCTGCAGATCTGCCCATTGAAAATGAAGCATTTCAGTAATATCAGCTCTATTAAAGGAGCGTCTCTGTGCTCTACTGAGCATCAACATGAGCTTCATGGAGGAAAATATGAGGAGTCGTTGTCTAGAAGTTCTGTAAAGCTGCAGAAAGTCAGACTTCAGAGGCGTGTGATCAATAAGCTTTTATATTTTTTTAGAAACCTCTATTTATTCTCATCAAACCACAATTAAAAATCACACTTTCCAGATGGTGCAATTGATCTGGATAGAGTTTTTTGTTTGTTTGTTTGTTTTTAAAGGATGACGGGCCGGAATGAAAACAAAGGGAAATGAAATAGGAGTAATGAGGCTGTTTTTAATATGTAGAAGTATGTATAATATGTATAAGTAGAAGTTAAAAGTCGGCTGAAAAATAAATAATTACTCCAGTAAAGTTTAGATAACCAACATTTCTACTCAAGTAAGATAACGAAATCTCTGGTCATTAAAGTAAACCGGTCCAGTCACATAAAACTGGATACAATATAGGTTCAAATCTTATGATCAGGAATCACAAAATAATGTGTAGGCATGACTAGGCCTGTCCTAACATTACAATACATTTTGTATAATTTCATAATACAATTACACTCTTTTAAACTGCAGTTCACTTTTATTTATTAAGAATATCCTGATGTTTGAATTAGAACATGAAAAAAGTTAAAATATCCCAAATATATAAATAAAACATAACTAATAATACTATTTTCTTTTCTTTTTCTTTTTAAATTCTTAAAAATGACATACAAACTCATTCACGTTAATAGGCTTAACACAACGGGCAATTTCTAGGTCTGCAAAAAAAAAAAAAGTAAGGTCATGTCCATATATTGTACGATAAATCGATAATGTAATTATCGTGATAGGCCTAGCAAAATGCACAACGGTGTAATGTGCTATTAAAAAAATAAACTTAAAGTTGTATTTCACAACTGAGACTCAAAACAGTTTTTATATTAATAAAATATTTATAAAACCTTCCAAATGTACAAAACCTAAAAATGAGAGACTAGCCCTAATAAACCACATTCTTAATAGGAAACTCACATTGGCATTTTAATTTAACCCCGATTTATGCTTAATCTGTGTGTGTATGTGGGGGAGGGGGTATGAAAATAGACCTATTTTATTTTTTCCGCTTTGGTTATTAAATTGACAAATTGGGGTTTTGAAATAATCACTTGAATAGCCTCATAACTCCTCCTAACTAGAACACAGCATGCTGTAATAATTACAATCTGCTCTGTTTACATGTGATGACAAATTGGATTGTGTGTTTGTAGTTCCCAGTAGAGATCATTTGATAAGGACCGTCAGTGCAGTGGAGGACTGGCCTAGGTGGCAGTGACTTTGATGAAAATAATGACATCACTGTAATTGAGTTGGGTTTGGAGATTGAGCTCTGCGTGGCAGGCTGTACGTGTTGTGGTTTCTCCGTCTCTCCGTCATACACCGGCGGCACATCATTTCAGTGCAGCCCTTCATTATTGTGATAATAGAGCTGAGCCTTTTTCAGGCGTGCAGATCCCTGAAAAGAAATGCTGTTTGCGTTTAATATTCATGGCTTTGTTTGGCTGATGAATTAGTTGAGGTTGACCGTTTCTGCTTTTCCTTAATTAGACCCAAACAGAAAACAGTTACCCATGTTTTAAAGGTAAGCGAGAAGTCATGTAGAATTGCACGCTCACTTTGCATTAACCCAGTTTGATCTCCATAGAGGAAAAAACGTATTTACTAATCAGAAAAGATCTATAAATGTTATTATGCAGTATGAAATGTTAACAGTAGTGACCTAAACTGGTATAAACTCCTATGAAACCTCATGGGACTGTGATTGTGTCTAATAACCAGAAACGAACAGGAAGGGAAAGTGAGGAGTCGTACAAATGAGCAAGCTTACTTTTGAAGAAGTTGTCATTTAAAAGGTCAGATGCATTACAGTGAGGGATCTCACGATGAAAATGCAGTGTATATTGTTTTTTGTATATTATTCCTAAATGCCTAAAAAGAGGGATTGTCGTGGCACTCTTTCTTTATTTGGTTGAATCTTTATGTAGTACAGGAAATCAAACAGGAGTCTTGTTCATGGAGACCAAATGTTCTGGCAGTAACTTGACAAGTAATTGTACCAAAGTACGCCATACAAATAGACAGTATGTGCAGTAGAGTAGTTTTATATATATATGTATATTATACACAACAGTGACCAGTGTAGCAAATGCATAAACTATTTTATTACAAGCAGCTGAATGGATGCCCACAAATATGAACTGTACTGTTATCTTTTAACTTGTACATTTTTACACACACACGTTTACATGTATACATACACACACATATATATATATATATATATATATATATATATATATATATATATATATATATATATATATATATGTGCACACACACACTCAAACAGCATGGTTGACCTGTTCATTGACTGGCACATAGTCCTGGATGCAGCGCATATACATATACATACATAAATACATACGTGTGTGTGTGTGTGTCTTCAATTCAATTTATTCAATGTTCAATTAGCATTGATAATTATTTTAAGCCTTCCATGTTTCCATATTGTGGCATCTGTATGCGTGTGTGTGTGTGTGTGTGTGTGTGTGTGTGTGTGTGTATATATATGTGTGTGTGTATATATATATATATATATATATATATATATATATATATATATATATATATATATATATATATATATATATATATATATTAGTGTGTGTGTGTGTGTGTGCGCAGTCAATGTACAGGTCAACCATGTCGTGCAATCATTTGTATGTATGTATGTTTGTATAGCGCAACATTGACTGCCTTATAATTACAGATGCCACAATATGGAAACATAGAAGGCTTGAAATAATTATCAATGTTAATGGAACATTGAATAAATTGAAAACTGTTAACAGAACCACTTTAACATTCAATTAACCAATGTTTTTAAAATGGGACAATTTAGTTGACATTAAAATGTAAAGCACAAAGTTTCTCGTGTTCCTAGTTGGGCTGTGTTGGACATTTAAAATAACACTTCATTAACCTCAATAAAATTTTCATGAATTATTGAACATGAAAAATGAATTTCTACAGATTTCATTTGGATTTCTTTACACTATAATGATCGGAGTCTGTCACACTCTTTCAGTTTGCCAGACTAACAAAAGGCAACATACAACAGCAACCAGTGTTAAAGCTGCATTAGCTACTATATTACAACTGTGTATTACTGTATTACAAGCAGCTGACTGAATGTTGGAAAATTCCAATCATATTATTTTTGCTTATTAATTTACACAGTTTTGTACTTCTTAAACAGTGTTTTTTTGTTATTTAATATTTTTGCTAATTGCTTGGTAATCTGCTGCAAACTGTTGTGCTTCTTGCTCTTAACTGTTACTCACAGCTGTGACTTCATGAATTCACAGATACTTGAACAGCATGGTCGACCTGTTCATTGACTGGAACATAATTCTGGATGCAGCAACATGGGAATTGTGGGCAGACGCCAATATCAGATTGTTTTTTTTTGTTTGTTTTTTTTTTCCCCCATGTACATTCACACCTGCCAGTGACAAACATTTATTTGGGCTTTATCCACCTGAAGCTAATATTTAACAGTGCATTTATTTAAATTACAATAAAATGAATGAAATTCAGAGATTTTTGTAGCGCCACCTAATCTCTCACTAACTACATCAATTCAATAAATACAGCGAATATTAGTTTGAAATATCATCAGTTATTTGTGAGTCATTTGCTCATATCAGTTTGATACTAATACCATCATGCATCCATACATTTCATATCCATTTTCATCCCATTTTTTTTGTTTGAGGATCAGTCTGACTGACTGACTGACTGACTGACTGACGGACAGTGTTTTAGGACAGGAATTACTGACCACAGCGCTGTACTGTTCTGGATACAATGATGGAGTTGGAGATTGAACCCCAACCCCGTGTCCCCAGCCTCACTCTCTCAATCTGAGTGAGCGTTCCCAATCTGTGCCCCTACCTCACCCTCTCCACTACAAGGAAATACACTGGATTTATTTTGTGTATCACATGCTGACAAAACTGGGCTCAGGATTTTTAATTTGGCAGCTTTTCCTGTTCCCTGTGATGGAAGGCTTTACTGCTGGAGGCTCCATGAGAGTAAGGTTTCAGGCATCAGCTTGATGTTCATGTTGCTGTAAATGTTGTGACATTCTCTATGGTGCCAGTGTGGCAAACGAAGGTTGGCTGTGGGTGGAGATGTACCTCGTTCAGTTCTAATGCATATAAAGGGTATTAATAAAAAAATAAAAATAAAATAAAAAAATAAATAAATATAGAAAGCTGGAGAAAAAACATTGCAATATTTTGGTTATATTTGGTTTTCTGAGCTCAAATAGCATGTCAAAGTGTGTGTGTGTGTGTGTGTGTGTGTGTATGTATATATGTATATATATATATATATATATATATATATATATATATATATATATATATATATATATATATATATATATAGATAATGAGCGAGAGAGTCGATTTAATGGCACAGCAATATTCTGCGATTAATTAATTATGATTAATCACAAATTAATATTTTGGGCAAGCAAACAAATAATGTGCCTAGTAAACTGTCTAGAGGAATCCAGCTTTTTTTCTCAGTGTAAGTTTCAACAACTTTTTAAGTGAGAAATGGATGTGTGTGTGTGTGTGTGTGTGTGTGTGTGTGTGTGTGTGTGTGTGTGTGTGTGTGTGTGTGTGTGTGTGTGTGAATGAGAGTTTATGAGATTTAATCCATCTTGTGTGTGTTTGCTTGTGTGAGTAGAAGAGTGATTTCTAAGTGAGAAACTGAGCCGTATCTTTGTAAAACCTTGTTTGATTGAAAACTTGCATGAAAGCATTTTTTTTTTTTTTTGGACGTGTTGAAAGACGTGTTGGACAGAGGACAGCCGGAGGATGGATGCTGGGTGAACGTGGCTCTTTGTTCTGCTGCTGTATATGGTGACATGACTGCTTCATTCCTCAAGCTCCATATCGCCCGAGATGAAAGGAGAGCTCATGCATCGCGCTACGCTGGAATGTAATTGAAATTACAAATTGAAAATGTGTTCTCACATTCAGCGCCAGTTGAATTTCATCTGGCTGCGTCTGCCGACGCTCTAACCTTGGTTTTATTGATTGATAAATCTCAGACTGTGCTTAAAGTTCAGTACAGCAACCTCAGTAATTAACCTATTTATCTTTCTCCTTCCTCCAGTCCCTCCTTTTACTGGCATACTTGGTGGAAATTCATACTGGATTTGTTTAACAAATATCTAAAATAATGATTCATGTTAACTTTATATACATTTTAATTATTATTATTATTTTTAGTAATTACTAAGGAACTAATTGGTGTTAAGTATGAAATACTAATATTAATGTTTATATAATGTTGCAATTTTGGAAATACAAGATTTTTGCATGACAGCAACAGTACCCTTTATATAGTATAGAATTACTGTAATATTTTATTTTAGACCGAGTATTTTGCAGTTATTCAGATCCGACTGGACATTTTTGTAGCAACGTTTATGAAAATATGTACATTTGTAAGTATGCAACTGTTAAGGAACTGAAGTATGGTCCTACATACAGGACTTTTTTACTTTTAGGGGATTAACTACTGCAATTCGTTGAACGGCCACTTTTCTAAATTCTATATTATTACTGTTGCCAGCAGTTATTCTTTATACTATCAAAAATTTATGATGAACGGACCAATAGAAATGCTCCAACATGACCTGGACTAAGATCTTTTACATTACCTTTCATTGAAAGTTAAAAAGGTGATTTCCTTCTCCTGTTATGTTGTAATTTTGGAAATACAAGATTTTTGCATGACTGCAACAGTACCCTTTATATAGCATAGAATTACTGTAATATTTTATTTTAAACCAAGTATTTTGCAGTTTAATTTTCTGAATCATAAAATATTTTCTTTCTGTTCTAATTTTAAGCCATAATGTTTAGTGACCACTCCTTATTCAGATCTGACTGGACATTTTTGTAGCAACGTTTATGAAAATATGTACATGTGTAAGTATGCAACTGTTAAGGAACTGAAATACGGTCCTACATACAGGACTTTTTTTACTTTTAAGGGATTAACTACTGCAGTTTGCTGAATGGCCACTTTTCTAAATTCTATATATTATTACTGTTGCCAGCTTTTTCAGGGTTATAGATTTGCCATAATGCCATTGATTCATGGTAAAGTGTAAAGTACTATTGTGTCTCCAGACTGACTTTTGTATTTAGTAGTATCTAAGCTTCTTGGATTCTAGTTGATACAAACTAGCCAAGGGTATTTTCTGAGTGTATATAGAATTACTGTACTCTAGAAATTGTTGGATTTTATTTTCGACCATATTTAGCAGTTTAACTTCTTAAACCCTGGGATTATTTCTTTAGTTCTAATTTTAAGACCTAATATTTAGTAACTGCTTATTATTCAGATCATTTTTTTTCAGTAACTTCTACAAATATAATAATAATAATAATAATAATATAAAAATATGTATAAGTTTTAACATTCAGCAGTTTAGGAACTGAAGTATGGTCACAGGAGGTACCAATTTTTAACTTTTAAGGGGTTACTTAAAACTACTGCAGTTTGTTAAACAGCCATCATATAAAAATATTATTATTGATGCCAACTTTTTCTTACCGTACTTTCAGAGTATGTTGAGGATTGTGGTCGCCATACTGATGTTTGCATTTAGCAGGTATCCAGTCTGTACAGTCTGTACTCTGGATAAGAGCATCTGCTTAATGCCTTAAATGTACATTTACAGAGGGCTAGAATACACAGAGTTCTGTACGTTGGCAGATAAACCTTACCACGGCAGCTCATGTTGGTGAAGTTGCACTTCTTAAAGGAACCCACGGGTCCTTCAGTTAAGATGGAATTTATTCATTCCAAAAAGAGAGAGAGAGCGAGAGAGAGACTGTTAAATGTGTTATTCTTGTCGTGGAGAAGGTTTATTGATTTAGATGCATGGGAAAAGAGGAAGCGAGCCAGGGAATGGAGAAGGAGAGCGTGAGTGAGTGAGTGAGAGGAGGGAGAGAGGTAGGTAGTGGGTGGGTGGTCGGGGGGGGGGAAGAAAAGGTGAGAGATGTATTATTATTCCAGTATCGTCTCCATGGAGTATCTGTTTCATTCCTCCATGAAGCACTGTCCATTCATAGTGGACCAAATGGGTGCATGGGTCTCTCTCTCCTCTCTCTCTCGCACTCGCTCGCTCGCTCGCTCTCTCTCTCAGTACCACCCTATCAAGCAGCTCATGGCTCCCTCTGCATCCTAATGCTCCTCCATACCAGGCTGCAGCCGCTGCTGACCTCCTGTACCTGCGGAGTGTTTTATGTACTCTCCATACCCTCCCTGACAAGCCTCACATGTCTCCTGATTCAATCAGAGCATGTAGAAGAAAAGAGAAGGATCGGCCAGGCTGAAATAACATTGACTCCGCATATGCTTTACTCTCAGTGGTTGTGCTGGAGCTGGTAGCTGCTTGTTTTTATTTTCCCACCCTTATTCTGGCCTGGTATCTACACTGCCCCCAATCCAAACTCTCATGCTACCCTGCTTGAATTACATATAGATGGCAGCGTTGAGGGCATTTAAAGCAACGCTATGTAGCATACAGCTGCCCGTAATAGGATGGCGTATTTTTCAATCCCTTTCGGCACAAGAACGGCACTACTGAACATTGGTGAATCGGTCGGGACATCCCTTTCGAGAACCGACTGACCCCAGACATGTTAGTGCAAAATCCTGGCAAAAGCCTCAGTCCATAAGCTTCTTTACCTATCGAATGCCGCTTCTGGATCTCTCTGCAACAAATGCACGTGTAAAGCGTGGCCTGAAGTATGAATTCCACTTACAGAACTGTAGAGGGAGCCCAGGAGCAAGAAATACCAGATCAGTATCTGTATGTAATTGAAATTTATTTCAAAGTTGTATTTATTACAGCGGCTTTTACAGATGCACCTTTACATGGATATTAATAGTAATTAATTAGTAATTTAGTAATCATGGGCACCCCCTATGAGTGGAATTCACGTTTACTCCACCGCTGTAAATACAAAGCATGCTTTGGTTGCTAGACACATGCATTTCTGGACAAGCTAAGAGATCCTGAAGCGGCATATGAAGGTAAAGAAGCATGTGGGCTGAGGCGGTAGAGTAATGCAACAGGATTTTACACTAATATGCACAGTTTTACACAGTTCAGAGAGGTACTCCTGCAGTGCAGTGTTTTTAAGGTCAAATTCATTCATAATGTTGCTTTAAATGGAAAGTGGTTGAGTGAGCATGCAAGTTCAACAAGTCAACAGTCCTGCATGAATTGGTATTTTGGCAATGTACTTGCACCAAATCTGCTCCATGAAGTATGGCATGGCTGCATCTGCAAAAATATGAAATGCCATTGCTGTTTTATGCCCACTTTAAGTTTCAGTAGGTTATTTTAAGTTTCAATAGGGAAGGGGGTGAATAAAATGATTGGCCTTTTATGCCCTGAGATGAACGTCCTGTTTGAACAGGACTTGGCAAATCTGAACGCATGATTCACATGAACCCAGTTAAATACTGTTATTATGATACTGGCAGGCTGGAATTTGCTTCCTACCATTCAGTGTGTTATGTGGTTCTGGCCGAAGTAAAATTCTCTGTCTGTTTTCAGATGTAAAGTTGCATTAATGTGAAACTCAAGCCTGGTTTTTCCACAACTAAAAAAAAAACACCTCCAACTTCCTAAAGCATAGACAGACCGCCAGACCGACACTTTATTGGTCCCAAAAGGAAATCTAGCAGCCAGTAGCAATTACACAATACAGCACAGTAATACACTGCAGTAATAACAAATAGAATAAATATAAAAATATAAAAAAGGATTTGAACCAAGTGGAGATGCTGAAAATACAGTGCAGTTATAAAGAATCAGGAATGAATCATGTGCAGAAGTAGGTATCAGCAGACAGATGACAGTGCTGAGTAAATATGTGCATGTGCCCCGGAGTGCAGATGTACAGTAAAGCGTAAATAGTGCAGATTAAACCTGAACAGAGTCTAACTGACCTTACTTTAACATCGTTGGAGCCCTAATGATCTAATAGATCTAATGATCTAACCATATCTCTCATACGGCACAATTAGCTTTTAGACCGGCTCAAGGCCTGTTGTTTTTCTCTTCCTGGTAGGACTGCACAGTATATTGTTTCCACATCATTGCAATGTGTGCATGCACAGTAATCACCTCGCAGCAGAGGTAAATTAATTCAAACACATTGTGCTACAGATTTTTGTGTTGTTGGATACAAAAGGTAAATTCACACTGTTCTCATTTTCCATGACATACATTTCTACCAGACGCACATTATATATATATTGGCCTCACTGAGCGCATTATAAATGTCATGATCTGTTGCTTCATTGACTTCAGGTGAAATTCTGGTGAAATATTTGGCCGATTCTTGGTGAAATCTGTTGGGGTTTTTTTTTTCAATTATTATTGTTTTATTAACATTTTCACAAAAAATGTTGCAACATATATATAGATTGCAATATCATTTTTTTTCTTTTATTATTATTATTATTATTATTATTATTATCTATCAATATCGTGAAACCCTGCTTCCTGGTCTAGCAGGGATATTTATTAACTGAATTTGCAGAACTTTTCAAGACGTCTCTTCTCAGTAGATTTTATTTTGTATACATAGGAATGTGCTCAGCAGTCTGTGCATAATAATTTTTTATCTCAATTTAGCCTCAGTTAAACTTTCAGGGTAGTTTCCTTTCTGTATGGTTTGTTTCCTAATGTAATCTTTCTGCTTTCAGTGTTGATCTGAACTGGATGTGATTTGTCAAATTTTTCATCATCCAATAATCTCCCTCTACTAATTCATGTTTTTAGTTTTTAGTTAAAATTTTAAGTATATCCAGATATTGCAATGCTAATGCAGCAACGGTTTCTAACTGTTCACACACTCATCTCATTTGATAAGCACCTTCTTTGAGTGTTGTCTGAATATCTAACTTCCTATAGTTATTATATTATTAAAGCCCTAATAATCCAATATAAGCTCTAATTAACCATTCTGTAGCATTACTGGAGCCCTAATAATCAATAAAAGATCTAACTAACCATCCTGTAGCATTACTGGAGCCCAATAAGCAATAAAAGATCTAATTAACCATCCTGTAGCATTATTGGAGCCGTAATAATCAATAGAAGATCTAATTAACCATCCTGTAGCATTATTAGAGCCCTAATAATCAATATATATGATCAAATTACCATCCTATAACATTACTGGAGCCCAATAAGCAATAAAAGATCTAATTAACCGTCCTGTAGCATTATTGGAGCCCTAATAATCAATAGAAGATCTAATTAACCGTACTGTAGCATTACTGGAGCCCAATAATCAATAGAAGATCTAATTAACCGTCCTGTAGCATTATAGGAGCCCTAATAATCAATAGAAGATCTAATTAACTGTCCTGTAGCATTACTGGACCCAATAATCAACAGGAGATCTAATTACCCATCCTGTAGCATTATTGGAGCCCTAATAATCAATAAAAGATCTAATTAACCGTCTTGTAGCATTATTGGAGCCCTAATAATCAATAGAAGATCTAATTAACCGTGCTGTAGCATTACTGGAGCCCAATAATCAATAGAAGATCTAATTAACCGTCCTGTAGCATTATAGGAGCCCTAATAATCAATAGAAGATCTAATTAACCGTCCTGTAGCATTACTGGACCCAATAATCAACAGAAGATCTAATTACCCATCCTGTAGCATTATTGGAGCCCTAATAATCAATGGAAGATCTAATTAACCGTCCTGTAGCATTACTGGAGCCCTAATAATCAATAGAAGATCTAACACACTGTCCTGTAGCATTATTGGAGCCTTAATAATCAATATAAGCTCTAATCGACCGTCCTGTAGCATTACTTGAGCCCTAATAATCAATAGAAGATCTACTTAACCGTCCTGTAGCATTACTGGAGCCCTAATAATCAATATACAAGATCGAATTACCATCCTATAGCATTATTGGAGCCATAATAATTAATAGAAGATCTAGTTAACTGTCCTGTAGCATTACTGGAGCCCTAATAATCAATATACAAGATCGAATTACCATCCTATAGCATTATTGGAGCCATAATAATTAATAGAAGATCTAGTTAACTGTCCTGTAGCATTACTGGAGCCCTAATAATCAATAGATGATCTAATGCACTGTCCTGTAGCATTACTGGAGCCCTAATAATCAATAGAAGATCTAACACACTGTCCTGTAGCATTATTGGAGCCCTAATAATCAATATAAGCTCTAATCGACCGTCCTGTAGCATTACTGGAGCCCTAATAATCAATAGATGATCTAACACACTGTCCTGTAGCATTATTGGAGCCCTAATAATCAATAAAAGATCTACTTAACCGTCCTGTAGCATTACTAGGGCCCTAATAATCAATATACAAGATCGAATTACCATCCTATAACATTACTGGAGCCCTAATAATCAATAGAAAATCTAGTTAACTGTCCTGTAGCATTACTGGAGCCCTAATAACCAATAGAAGATCTAACTAACTGTCCTGTAGCATTACTGGAGCCCTAATAATCAATAGATGATCTAACGCACTGCCCTGTAGCATTACTGGAGCCCTAATAATCAATAGAAGATCTAACACACTGTCCTGTAGCATTATTGGAGCCCTAATAATCAATATAAGCTCTAATCGACCGTCCTGTAGCATTACTGGAGCCCTAATAATCAATAGATGATCTAACACACTGTCCTGTAGCATTATTGGATCCCTAATAATCAATAGAAGATCTACTTAACCGTCCTGTAGCATTACTAGGGCCCTAATAATCAATATACAAGATCGAATTACCATCCTATAACATTACTGGAGCCCTAATAATCAATAGAAGATCTAGTTAACTGTCCTGTAGCATTACTGGAGCCCTAATAACCAATAGAAGATCTAACTAACTGTCCTGTAGCATTACTGGAGCCCTAATAATCAATAGATGATCTAACACACTGTCCTGTAGCATTATTGGATCCCTAATAATCAATAGAAGATCTACTTAACCGTCCTGTAGCATTACTAGGGCCCTAATAATCAATATACAAGATCGAATTACCATCCTATAACATTACTGGAGCCCTAATAATCAATAGAAGATCTAGTTAACTGTCCTGTAGCATTACTGGAGCCCTAATAACCAATAGAAGATCTAACTAACTGTCCTGTAGCATTACTGGAGCCCTAATAATCAATAGAAGATCTAACACACTGTCCTGTAGCATTATTGGAGCCCTAATAATCAATATAAGCTCTAATCGACCTTCCTGTAGCATTACTGGAGCCCTAATAATCAATAGATGATCTAACACACTGTCCTGTAGCATTATTGGAGCCCTAATAATCAATAGAAGATCTACTTAACCGTCCTGTAGCATTACTAGGGCCCTAATAATCAATATACAAGATCGAATTACCATCCTATAACATTACTGGAGCCCTAATAACCAATAGAAGATCTAACTAACCGTCCTGTAGCATTATCAGAGCCCTAATAATCAATATAAATTCGAACTAACTATCCTGTAGCATTATTGGAGCCCTAAAGATCCAATATATTAAAAAAAAGGTTTTCTTTATTTAATTAATATTTAAAAAAAGGCAGTATATAAGGATTTTAACACGTTTGGCTAGCTCACCATTATTTATGTGCTCTAGTGTTCTCATTATGGATGTGTGCTTGTGAATTTCGGTTTAATCTATGTCCCGCTGTCTATTTCTGTGCTGCCCTGAACATGTTGTGCCCCTTCCATCTATAGGCACAGCTCTTGACTCATGTCTGTAGCTTTTTATATAGCAATATGCCACCGCACCCAGGTGACTCCAGCACACTATATAAGAAGACATGTGTCATTGTTCCATGGGCCAGCTCCTACTGTCTGTACTGTGCCACAAATAAAACCCTACTGCAGAAATGTTAGTGGTCCATGGGGGGGGCATTGCAGTATTCATTCAACATAGACACTGTTGTTATGTAGAACCTATTACTGCTACTAGTACTTAGCTTTACATGGCCTTGCATCTCAAATTTGCATCAAATTTAACAATGTACGCCTATATATATATATATATTTTTTTTTATTGTTTAGTGCTGTTTATTATCTAAAACGTTCCAGTTGTTGTCGTTACACTTTTTATTTCTTGCAGTGTTTAAATGCAAAGGTGTGGTTTGGTTTGTGTCTTAGCAGCTTGCTTTGAGAAAAATAAAAAATAAATAAAAAAGCCTTAAAAAAAAGTGCTCGACAGTGTTGACTTGTGCTATCCGTCTTTGTTCGCCGCATTAGATTTTATTCAACGTTGCATTCTTTTAAGATCCTTCCTTTTTGTTCAGGCTTGTTATTGTCAGGATCGTCTACATAAGCCATTGTTCAGCGTTAACCACGGCTTATGTAGAATCAACAGCCTCCACTCTATAAGGACGTCCCTTTGTCTCTGTAGAGCAAGGTGCAATTATTCAATCAGCGTTCGCATGTGAATAGATTCACTTGACAAGTGACACCTTTAGAAAATGGCTCCTCGCAGGAGATTATGGTCTCCTGCAAGCGCGTCGCACCGCGTCGCTCCACTTCGCGTCTGCTCAGAGAGTGTGTGTGTGTGTGTGTGTGTGTGTGTGTGTGTGTGTGTGTGTGTGTGTGTGTGTTTGTGTGTGTGTGTGTGTGTGTGAGGAGTTCTATTCAGAGGCAGATCAGCTGCCAGTATCCTGCGTTTGCATAATGCAACCTTGTACTAAAGGAGGGAGATGAAGCCTAATTAATTATAGACACAAAGAGAACAGTTGTTTTCATAAAAGGTAATTACTGTGTGGTTTGGCTGAGAGGAGCGAATTAAAGACCCACTGAGAGATCAACACCGTGCGGGACTTCGCTTTCATTACCAGTTCAGGAGTTCGGTTTGATATATTTATCAATAGATAGGCAATATTCCCCATTGTCCACCTTTCCGATGAACAGTAGAACAAGTCCAGCTCTCTCAGTTCACAGGACGGAGATGGCACAAAATACAGAGCGAAGTCTAGGGTCTGGGGCATCCCAAGACCCAAACGTGTGTGTGTGTGTGTGTGTGTGTGTGTGTGTGTGGGTGTGTGGTAGTTTGTCTACCTTTTAGTGCTTCTAATAAAAAGGTAGATGCGTCCAGTACTTTGTATAGTTAATTTTCAATGATGCGTCAGTCCTGCACTGTGTAGACAAAAGTATTGGGACACCTGCTCATTCATGGTCTATTCTGAAATCAAGGCTAACTGCAGACTCTACTGTGCAGGGAAGAAGAAGACTTTCCACTAGATATTTGAGCATTGCTGTGAGGATTTGATTGTTCTTGTTGCAATACTGAGATCATAATGATGACCCCACCTCATCCCAAAAGTACTGGATGGAGCACCACCATCACCATCATTCCAGAAAACATAGTTCCTCCACTGCTCCACAGCTCAATGCTGGGGGGCTTTATACCCCTCTACTAGCCCACGCCTGGCATTATTAGGCAGCATGGTGCCAATAGGGTCATCTAGTTGATCTGCTCCAGAGTGTCCTATTCTATTGGCAGTACTTCTTCTCTACAGGGACTAGACAAGCTGTGGGGGTGTCGGCCAAGGTGGCTGAGAGCGTTCATTAGAAGACATGTCCACAAACATTTGCACATCCAAACTAATTATAATTTATAGATCAATGAAATCCTATGAAGGTTGTAGCTCCCCGACATGGAGATCCCTGAATATCCTCACCGGTAGTTGAACTGCGTTTTTCTCTTACAGGGATGGAGAAACGGTGTGAATCTGTGACCCTGCGACTGGGTTTAGCGCCTGGTGTTATATGCATGAGTATTTGTCCTTTATAGTCAACAAATAAGAGCAAGTGGTGCTCCTTAAGCGGTAGCTGGGCTATATTACAAAAACAATAAGCTGAACGAGGCTAAGGCGAGGGTAATAAACTCACACACGCTTTGCATTGCTCAGGGCCCTCTTCCTCACGCACAAGCCTTCTTATTTTAGTGCTGTTAAACTGCTTGTGGTTGCCCTTACAAGTGTGTTGCACGTCACACTGTGTGATGATGGCAGTAGAATCTCAGCCAATTGGTGTGGCAGTCTGAGCCATAGGTCGGTCAGCTATGTAGTTATACTGCTTGCTGCGTGGGTCAAAGGTCTTCTCACTCACGACCGTATGCGCTTCAGTTGTTCTCCTGTCGGTGGGTTTTATTTGGCCCTGTGTCATTCTCCTAGTGGATGTTTTTGTGTGCCGCTCTTCTATTCGTGGATGTTTTCGCTGTGTCAAAGTTCTCCTGGTAGATTTTTAGACGTGCTGTCCTCCGGTTGGTGGATTTTCAGGTGTGTTCGTCTCCTTTTGATGCATTTAATTTACCCTGCTGTTCTCCTTGTGGTAGATTCTCAGCTATGTCCTGCATTTCTGTTTGGTGATCATCTTCAGATCATCTGGCAGATCTGATTAGTGGTCTTCCATTGATCGAATCTATTGGTGATCTTCCATTAGCAGATTCTGTTGGGGATTTTTCACTGGCAGATTATTTTGGTGATCTCCCGTTGATGGAATCTATGAGTCTATGAGTAGATCTTGCATTTAGTTTTTTTTTTTTTTTTTTTTTTTTTTGGAGTGGGTCTACTGAGGATCTTCTGTTGGTGGATTCAGTGGTGATCTTATGGCAAATACTTTTCGTTTAATTCTGTCATCTTTTGTTGCCAATTTCTATTTAGTGACCTTTGCATGGTTAATTCTTTAGGTGATCTTTCATTGGTGGATTCTATAGGTGAGCTCTATTAGTGATCTTCTGTTGGCTGATTTGTTTTATTGGGATCTCCTACTGGCAAATTCTATCGGGGATCTTTCATTGACCGAATCTGTTGGGAATGTTGCATTCGCAGACTCTGTTGGGCATCTTATGTTGGTAACTTATTTTCAGTGACTTTTCATTTGTGGATTCTATAGGTGATCTCTATTGGTGATCTCCTATCTGGCAGATCTGATTAGTGGTCTTCCATTGACCGAATCTATTGGTGATCTTCCATTAGCAGATTCTGTTGGGGATTTTCCACTGGCAGATTATTTTGGTGATCTCCCGTTGATGGAATCTATTGAGTCTATAAGTAGATCTTGCGATTAGTTTTTTTTTTGTTTGTTTTTTTTTTTTGGGGGGGTCTACTGATCTTCTGTTGGTGGATTCAGTGGTGATCTTATGGCAAATTCTTTTTTCTGAATTCCGTCGTCTTCTGTTGGCAATTTCGATTTAGTGACCTTTCCATGGTGAATTATTTAGGTGACCGAATCTGCTGGGAATGTTGCATTTACCAACTCTGAGGATTTTATGTTGGTAAATTCTTTTCAGTGACTTTTCATTTGTGGATTCTATAGATGATCTCTATTGGTGATCTTCTGTTGGCTGTTTTTTTTGGGGGGGAGGGGTCTCCCACTAGCAAATTCTATTGGGGATCTCAAACTGGCTTTCATTAACCAAATCTGACTCCGACTCATATCTTGGCAAATTCTTTTCGGGACCTTTTCAGTGGTTGATTCTCTAGGTGAGTTGTATTAGTGATCTTTCATTTGCCATTTTGTTGAGGATGTTCTGCTGGCAAATTCTTTCTGTGATCTTCTATTGACAGATTCACCTATGCTCTTCTCCTATTTTTAGATTTTCTTTCATTGCCAGGTTCTCAGCTGTGCCGTACTTTAACTTGTGGATTTTCGGCTGTGTTGTTTTTGGCAATGGAGTTTAGATGTCTCACATTAATACATTTTGCTTCAGAATGTTTGACCCATCTTATTGTCCCATAGGCACTAAATCAGCCGCGAGTGAGCTTCGGCATGTTAAGCTCTGTAAAACCACTGAGGACCCAGGAATTCTTTTATGATTGGGGATTTTTCTCTCTGTGACAGCAGTACCATGGCCTTTCTTTTTCTTTAACAAAGATTTTATCTGCCTTTACACTTCATAAGAGGTTCGCTGCACACACCCCTACACACCCACCTACACACAACTTCCTTTGGTCTCACTTATACATGCACACACTTCATGTTTCAATCTCTCTCTTTCTCACACACACACACACACACACACACAGTATATGCACATCCTCTGTCTGCTGAAAGCACTCTGGGGTGAGGAAGCACGATTGCTCATCCTCCACTTGTTTATCCTGTAATCCTCTCGGGGTTTCTGTTGCATTGATAAATTTTCTGTTTCCACCAGCTTTGTGTCTCACTGCTCAATAGCGGAGCAGACAGCCCGGGACCCCACCTGCGCAGAGCCATCACAACATTGGATCAATGCGCACACACACACACACACACACACACACACACACACACACACACACACATACATACAGCTTTGTGTGTAGGGCCTCCGGGACGCGCACTCATCCCTCAGCCCCTTCTGCTTTTAAAGCAGTGCATAATAACTGCCACTTAAAGGCATTCAAGTACAGAGGAGGCCTCTAAATGTTTCTCAGACGAACGTCCAATATATTTATTAATAATTACGTCGCATTAAAATTATGCTCCAGTCTCTTATAGGCAGTGTTTGAAGAGAAAAGCTGATTTTATTGATTTCCAGTAGGTCTGTGTATTATGCATGGTAAACAAAAGCAGGCCCTGCTGGCGGCAGGGTGAGTGACGTTAGATGCAGCTGCTGAGGGAACACTCTTGCTTCCACACAAACGCATACAGGATTCATTTAACGTCCTCTTATATACCGTCATACACCTCATAGTATAACGTATACATGATTGTACACCTGCTTTTTTACATCATGCATGTTTATCTATTTCTGTCACGGTCCTTGAGTGATGTGCAGAAGGTGTGTTCATCCTACAGGGAGGACCTTTGCAGTATCTGCTGTTTTTGTATTTTGACAGCTTGGCATCAGCTGAATTACCTTAAGTAAATCACGCATCACAGTGGCAGTTTTAATCCTGCACCTCTGCCTGAGTGAACCCTCTCCAGCACTGTGGATGGGTGAAGTGCTTTACTCTCTGGTAAGCGTCCTTGTGTGGGCAAAATAAGAGAACGTCCTAATTCTCAGTGCAGTGTTCAGAACATTTAGCTGCAACAGAGATACTTTGAGTACAGGTTAAAACTGAGAATCTAAAACTGCTAAACAAGTGTGAATCTCCCTGAGTTGCTGAGGTTTTAGCGAGGGTTAGGTTAGGTGTTATCATGGGGGAGGGGGGGATTTGCACTTCACACTTACACACCAACTGTTCCCTTCTTCCATATTTCCTTATTATGTTTAGTTAAAAAAACGCTAAAACCTCAGCAACTCAAAAACAAAATATATATAATATATAATAATTACACTTTCGGAGTGTTTCTAGACTACTTGTTCTGGGGCGCACACAGACTTTAGGAGGGGCACAGCTGTATTCCCCCTCTTGTCTAATATGATGGTATCATTTTTTTAAATAATAATAATAATAACAACAATAAGATAATATTACAAATATTACCATTAGACAGAATTTGGTGGGGCACAGCTGTATCCTCCTGCTTGTCTAATATTACTTGTTGTAATATTACTAATTTTACTATACTACTTTTACAATTAGATAGAATTTGTTGCTTGTTGTATTATTACTAATTACTATTAGACAGAATTTGTAGGGGCACAGCCAAATCCCTCTGCTTGTCTAATATTACTTGTTGTTAAATGACTAGTTATATTATTAGTAGTATTACTGTAAGACGCCTGCATTTGCATCATCAGTTCATGTTAGCTGGATAACCCAGGCTTTTAAAACGAATAGTTTCTGTAATACTGGCTGTGTCACAATGCTCATTTTGCAAGCTTGTCAGTGCTCCTTTTACCAGCCAGTATAAATAAAGCCTTTACTAGTTCAGTTAACGCCTTTGCTTTAGGGCTCTAATGTAAAGTTCTGGTAGGTTATATGGTTTCATCCCTCTAGAGTCTACGAGTATTTTCTCTGTGTTTGCATATCTACTTAAGTTCACCTCTAAAGACTCTCACATATCAGATAAAACCCACATGTTTTATATCAGACTGTTCAGAACAGCCTCAGCTCCCTCATGATGAGCCCATGTGACTTGGAGCACTGTGTGAGGAGATACTCTGACCCTAAACCTGAATAAGTGAAGTCAGATTTTGGGAATTCTTCATGTTTCCTGTAAAAGCGTCCCTTTACTCATGTGGACGGACTGTTCTGGGGCTGGAAACGGGTTCACCAGAGTCTCAGCTTCACTAAATACACAAAGTCTAGAAACGGCAAGAGGCAGGAGACGAGTTTCTGACTATCCATTGGTCAGTTTCACACAAACCTATAGATGGACGCACGAATCTAGCTATTATAGATGAGAGGCAGACGACGGACACACGGATCCACCAGTTAGACACGACGAAAGGCAGAGAGCGGTACCTCCACCCATCTTTAAAGCCTTAAACGATCTGACAAAGAGATGGCATGGAAATGTTTGAACTGTATTTCTGTGCTGCGTTTTCACAAAAACACTAATTAATTAATTAATTTCAGAAAAAACCTGAAATGAATAAGTCTCTCTGGAGTGAGCCTATAACTAGATGAGCCTATTGGCATGGGCTATACGAGTGTAAAGCCCCTCCCAGCATTGAGCTGTGGAGCAGTGGAAGAACTGTGTTCTCTGGAATACTTTTGGGATTGGGAGTTTAGGAGGTGGTCCAACATTCTGACCTCACTAATGCTTTTATTGCCCCAAATCTAGTAGAAACTCTTCTTCCCTGGACAGTAGAGACAGTTACTCCAACAAAAGCAGGATAAACACTTTTTAATCCTCTTGATTTCTGGAGAAACCATGAATAAGCAAATGTCCCAATACTTTTGTCTATATGGTGGATGTCCGTCTATGCTCCTCTGTATTTTTTGTCCTCAGCAAAATGCAGTAAAGGTGTTAAAGTAGCAATTCATCAAGCTCTCTTTGCCAGCTGCTGCAGTCATTACTCAGCTCTAATGCTAATTATGAGCGACGCAGGGGGTCTGCGATGGCCTCTGTGTCGGGCTGTGTACCTGGAGTGATGGAACAGTCCAGCCACAGCTCACCCCAGGAAAGCCCGTTAGAGAAAGATGCATTACGCAGCTCCTCCGGAGATTGATAAGCCGGTGCCGGGCTTCAGCATTTGTTTGTTCTTTTGCTAATAATAAAGGTCAGTCATGACCTGGGACGGCTCTTTTCTTCTCCTTCCTTTTGTTGCCCGTGTTCTGACTGATGTGATCCAAACATTTGAGTATGGGAATGTGGGAACAGTGACGGATGAAGGTAAAATTGGAAAGAAGGGGAATGTTTCTTTGTTTATTTCAGTTTTTTCTTCTTCTCTCAGGGTTTTTTTCCAGAAAGGTAGTGACCTGAATCTGCTCTGCTTCATTATTGTGGATCATTATTATCTATTTGGACATGGTTTATTAACACCTTTTAAAGACTTAATTAAATTGTAAAAAAAAATCCTTATTATTAATTGATGCTGTTTTTGCACAAAATGTTGATGCACAAAAGCCACTAGGCTATGCCCGACTAAAGACGGACTAAGGTCGCTTTCCTGACCGTATTCAATTAAATTATTGTAATAATTAGTAATTATTGCCATTTTTTTATTTTATTATTTTATTAGATTTTTTCTGAATTTTAGAATTTCCATATTGATAGAACTAATTTGAATACTATCCAATTAGGCCAGAGTCTTTTTATTGTATCTTGAAATCTGTGTTTCTCAACCTGCAGTTTTGGGCAGATTATTATAGATGTTTTATTGTTTTATATTTTCTTTTTTATTTGTTTGTTTGTTTGTTTTTTTGTCAATTCATGCTGATTTTTTTCAGAATTTTAGAATTTCCATAAAGAGAGAACTGATTTGAAGAACATCCAATGAGGCCAGTTAGTTGTATTAAAGCAGCATTATGGAGAATTGGTATTTTTTTGCTCTTGTGCTCCCCCCACAGGTGGAGAGTGTAGTGCACTGCAGTGACCTTCCTCAAATCATGTAAATCATTTACACACAGAACTGTCCCAGAAAGTGAAAGATGATTACTGGATTTTACACAAATATGACTCTGGTGACACATGGTTTTCCTGCCCGTGGAGCATCAACCGGAATCGGAAGCGGATATTTTAAGGCACAAATGCTGCACAAGGTACAAAAGCGTAGCTTTAACTCTTTTAGCAAGTGCCGTCCCCCCAGTGGGATTTGCCGTAGCTGGTCCCTGGTTGGTGCGGTCCCACGAGGGGGGGGGGGGATTGGAATGTTTAGCTTCGATCGGGACACACAGTCATCTAACCTGCTTCGTCCAGGACACAGCGTGTCTCTATGACCAGAGTTAATCAGCGCAAGTTTGCCAGTCAGGCCGGGCACACTCTCGCTCGTTTAAGAGACCCAGAAGTCTGTGTAAAACAGTGTGTCTAAAATGCTAGTTTCCCTCGTTATTCACTAAAACAGCACAGAAAAATCTGTGCTGGAGAGCAAAATGTAGGAAAACCATCAAACTAGTCAAGTCAAATTTATTTATATAGCACTTTTTACAACTGTTGTCACAAAGCAGTTTTACATAATTAGTAATTAGTAAAAGAAAATCAATAACATAAATAGACATGACCAATCGAAGACCCCCAGTGAGCAGCCAACGGCAACAGTGGCAAGGAAAAACTTCCTCATAGCTGGAGGAAGAAACCTTGAGAGAAACCAAGACTCACAAGAGGGACCCGACCCGTCCTCCTCTGATCAGTACTATTTATAAATTATTGATAAAAATTACCAAACCATCAAAACTGTTAAACTGCTCTGATCAGAATCATAATATAATAATCATGGTGTCGTAAAACTTAGTCATGGCAGTGATGGTCAGAGTAATAATGGGTAATAGTGGTGATAGTAATAGTAGCAGATAGTTCATGTGGGTTTTAACATGGTCATTAGACATGTAGCAGTGGTAGGAGGGTGTGCAGCTGGTCTGACATGGGTGGTGGGGACGGGGCATGCTGGTCGGACTGGTAGGTGGTAGCTGGTCTGACGCAGGTAGAGGGGACCTCAGCGGGCAGATCTTCCAGCAGGTCGAGCTGGATGAGTTGGTGACCATTTACTCGGAGGTGATTACTATTTGAGTAAACAGGCTAGACGTGAGTTTTTTCCTCACGTAGAACCGAACAATACTCCAGTAAAATCTCCACTTTGAATCCAGTGAAATTAGACCTCAAATCTAATCATTTAACTGAAACTGGTCATTTTAGAGGCTGACGACCTGAATTTGTAAGGTTTAGAAAATGCTTAATAAAAAAATATTATTTACTTAATATTTTTGAAAAGTTAAGATTTAGTATTTTCTAAATCTGAGGGTTTGTAGTAACCTGGTAACATGCAGAGAAAACATGAACAGGCAACACCTCCTTTCCTAGAGGACAGGACAGCACAGCGCACTCCCGTGCTCCCTGCATCACAATCAAGTTGCTAAGCTTGCACAAGGTTGCCAGGTATCTTAAAATTCAGTATTAGGTTTGCAACAGCTCATCATTGATTTATGCTGTTTGATTGATTGTGACTCGCTGTGTGTCCGTGTGTGCAGATGATGACCGTGTAGGTCTTGGTCTATATGCATGGACAGACCATTGTGTGTTTCGGTGTGTTGGTGCGAGTGTGTGACCGTCTCCTCAGTAATCAGACATGGCTCTTCCAAGGATGGTACGAGACCTGCCACAATCAATCCGCTGATTAAGGCGGCAGGATTCTTGTGATTTCCCTTTCCAGTTCTGTCTTCTTGCAGTTTGTGTATCTGTGTATGTGCACACATTTCCATACTATGAGTGTGTGTAGGCCTCTAGTCTCATCTGTAATTGTATATCCATAATGCCTGCAGCATCTGCTACCCCGGGGCACTGAGGGCAAGCACGCTAGCTAGCTAGCGTCTTTTTTTCCCCTCTGCCTCTGAAATGGCTGGTAATGGTTGTTTATGATGGACTCGTTCTGTGGGAGCTGGAATGATCCTGGTCATTAGAGGGTCAGGCAAACTGGTGATAGATGCCTAGATTTCTGCTATACCATGACAGGCCCTGTGTGTGTCTGTCTGTGTGGGTGGGTGTGCGTTGAGGTGGGGTGCAAAATGTGCCCCGACACCACATCTTTGACCGACTGGCGATAGAAGTCACGATGCTCGCTGGTAGGAAGAATGCTGATAGAGAAAATGAGCAAGGCAGAGAAAATTGCTTTAAAAGATAACTCCCACGTTTTGCGAACGAATGTGATGTTTCGATGGGTCGTCCTCATAGAGTCTTTGGGAAGTTCTGCTGAAAGTATTTTAAGGCAATCTGCCACAAAATTCCTTTTATATATATAAAAAAAAAAAAAAAAAAACTGAAAAGATGAATAAATGAAAGTTTCTGAAAAAACAGAAACACAATGTTTTAGGACATGGAGCAACTCTGCTGACTTTCTAATTAAAATGAACGTCTGAATTCCAGTTGATTGTGGATGGCATAGAAACTCTCACTCTCCCTGACCTTCTTTGGATGGCTGGAGCCCTCAGTCATTCATACGGATAATAAAACAGACTGTATTGTTGGATTAATACTATTTAAAATCTAGAAAATTAAAGGAACGTCTGCATTTCGGTTTTTCGTAGAGAGCAGACAAACACACTCACACTCTTTCTGAACGTTTCCAGACCTTGTTTGGACAGATTTTCCTAAAATGAGAAGAAATATATTATAAATGTGAATTTGCGGAAATCTGAATTTCAGGGTTTGTAGAAAAGCAGTATGAAATCAAACTGAATTTGAGCAAGACCCTTCACCCTCTCTGCTCCCCGGGTGCTGGAGTTGGCTGCCCACCGCTCTGGGTGTGTATGCTCACTGTGTGTGTGTGTGTGTGTGTGTGTGTGTGTGTGTGTGTGTGTGTGTGTGTGTGTGTGTGTGTGTTCAGTACAACAAATGGGTCAAATGTGGAAAACACATTTCGCTGTACATAAGACCGTGACAAATACTTCAACAGATACTACAGTACACTACTGTGAACCTTTCCCGACCTTCTTTGAAAGGCTGGAGTTCAGTCATTCATACTGATAAAATAAAAAAATGCATAGAGAGACGAATGCCTTTAGAAACAGGAATTTGAATCTTATTTTGATATTTATCTCCATCATAACATCTATAAAATTTAGATTCAACACAATTTAGAAGTGCAATATATACTCTGAAACTCACGGCTGTCATTTAAACGTCTGAAATTAAATCTCTAATAAACTGAAATGTCGTAAAATGTTTCGCCACATAAATTATGGCAAGGGTAAAAATCTGAATTTTTGCATTTCAGTTTATTGAGGATAAACTGCATAAAAAAAAACTTGCACACTCTGAAACTTTCATAACCTACTTTGGACGACTAGAGTACTCTTATCATTCCTACTGATCCGAGACCAAATGTATGGAGTTAGAATGATGACATTTAGAAATGTACATTTGAAGAAATCTGATTTTGAATGTAATTTTGAAACTATCAGAACATTGTAGTAAAATTGATTTTTAGGATTACAGAAGTGCATTTGTATACTCTGAAACTGAATTGATTTGCTGATTATGACCATTTCTATAATTCACAGCTGGTTTAAACTGCTGGCTTTCTTAAAAAAAATAAAATAAATAATAAATAAATAAATAAATAATGGAGGGCTGCAGTACATATTAAAACACAGCCAAATGTACTGCATTAGAATAATCCCATTAGAAATGTGAAAATGAGAAAGTTGTAGAATTTAAATGTCATTTTGAAACTGTATCATATCTGAAATTGTTGTAGATGGCATACAAACACACACTCACTTTCTGTATCTGAACCTTTCCATTCCTCCTATCATTCATATTTTTATTTACAAAGTTTGCATTTAATAATGCTATTAGAAATGAGACTTTAAATTGGGCAGTGGTGGTTCAGTGGTTAGAGCGCCGGGATATCAATAACAGGGTTGTGGGTTCAATTCCCGGGCTCGGCAAGCTGCCACTGTTGGGCCCTTGAGCAAGGCCCTTTACCCTCTGTGCTCCCGGGTGCTCGAGTTGGCTTGGGTGTGTGTTCACTACCACAGATGGGTTAAATGCGGAGGACACAGTTCGCTGTACACCTTTACCTTAAATGCAGAAATCTGAATTTGAAGGTTTTTAAATTATAA
>NC_132881.1:47304270-47451770 GCF_030463535.1 Salminus brasiliensis
TTTTTTCCCTTGTCTCTTTTCTGTGTGTGTGTGTGTGTGTGTGTGTGTGATAATTGCCAGCAAAGTTTTTTAAGCTCTCCTTGGATCCTTTATTTTTTCCCTTTTCTCTTTACACTGGCCCACTTTCAGCTGCATACGGTAGTGCCTGCAGTGCTTAGGGCTAAGCCCTGTATGGACAGTCAGTCTCTCTCTCTCTCTCTCTTTCTCTCTCTCTCTCTCTCTCTCTCTCTCTCTCTCTCACTATCTCACTATCTCACTCACTCACTCACTCCAAGGCCAGAACTCCTAACTGAGAACTCTTCCTCTGGCCGAGACACACAGAGCTACTTCAGGTTGCGCTCATTGCTGACACAAATGTGCAAATGCACACAAACACAGCTTGTCTAGTCCCTGTAGAGAAGAAGTACTACCAATAGAATAGGACTCTCTGGAGCAGATGACCCCAATGAACCTACTGGCACCATGCTGCCTAATAATGCCATGCGTGGGCTAGTAGAGGGGTATAAAGCCCCCCCTGCAGCATTGTGGAGCTATGGAGCAGTGGAGGAACTGTGTTCTCTGGAATGATGGACGGTGGGGTTGAGGATGAGGAGGTGGGGTGGTGATCATCCAACATCCTGACCTCACAAACTCTCTGGTTGTTGAATGCAGTCAAATCCTCGCAGCAATGCTGCCCTAGAACCTGGTGGAAAACCTTACCTGGGTGTGTGTATGTGTGTGTGTGTGTGTGTGTGTGTGTGTGTGTGTATAGCACGAAAATAGCCAAACCAGGACAAACCATGAATGAGCAGGTGTCCCAATACTTTTGTCCCTGAAGTGTTTGTGTGTCTGTGTGTATATGGACAAAAGTATTGGGACACCTGCTCATTTGTGATTTCTTCTAAAAATCAAGGAGATACCATATATGTAATCACACACATACACACACACACACACACACACACACACACACACACACCATAGTGTGTGGATTTCACCATTTCACCCAAGACCCACAGCTGTTTAAAATACACTTAGCCTTTTAAACAGTACATGATCGTTTCAGGTTAACAGAGGTAAAGGTGAAAAAATCTGCCGTGCTTCTTGTGCTGTTTGTTTTTGCGCCCTTGAGTTTCCTCGAGGTCTTTTTTTTTTTTGACGTTTTGATACACTAGTCATGTTTTGGTGCTGTGGACTAGATTTATTCCCTCCACACAGTTTTATATGAAATATCCTCAGGCTTTTCATAAGCAAACTGAGTGGGTGGCAAATGCTAACGGCCAGCAGCCAGTGTCAAAATCATATGCTGTACAAGCAACACTTATCTTTTATTAATGCCTCTTCATTAAAAGTTTTTTTTTCATGTTGTTGTTGTTTTCACTCTTTAGCTTTTTTTCTGCTTCCCAGAATAAAAACCCAAAAAACAAAACATTGTTAATTAATCAACAGCAACATGACAACACCGTGAGTCGACCCAAGGGGGGGGTGAGGCAGAAAAGTCAGATGGTAGGTTCAGTGCCTCGAGAGTGTCACAACAGCTAGCATGAGACAATTAACACGTGTGGCCGACTGCGGGTGGTGAACGCACCCCAACATGCTAATTGTAGCTCCAGCTGTGTGGCCTCACGGGCATAGTTGATGGGGACCTTTTCAGTCTTGTCATTGGCATGGGAGTGTGGCTTCTGCTTTACCCCCCTCCTTCAATTACCAGCTCTATTAATTTCACTTTGTTTTGCTAAACTAACTAAACCCTCACCAATCTGATCTGGGTGCTTGTATAAATTATAACCCAGCCCCACAGTTAGATCAGACGAGCTGCTGATTAATGGGATCAGTCAAATCTCTTTATTTTCAGTATCCGTTTGTATAATCAGACTTTCTGGACTGACTGATTTAGTTTAGTTGAGACTTTTATTAAAATGACTGTTTTATAGTGTTTAATGGCTTATAATCCAGTCTGACTCTCCTCCCTGACCAATCAGCTCCCAGCTCCATTACAACACTGCAGTCTAATCACTATGTTTATATTTTAAAAACTCCAGCTGTGTCTGAACTACTTATACCAGCCCAACACACACTAACACACCACTGCCATGTTAGCATCACTGCAGTGCTGAGAATGAGCCATCACCCAAATACTACAGTCTGCTCTGTGGTGGGCAGTCTTGTGGGGTCTGTCCTTTGCAATCACACCCCACCTGTTCATTAATATGGAAATTATATAAAAATCATTTCAACAATAGTTTGACATTATTTTCATGTTTCACATGAGTATCTAAAATAGTGTTGACTGAATTCCAAGACTTTTAGTAATCAAGTTGGAGTCAATATTGAGACTTTTTAACATATAAAAATAAAAAGAAGAAATGGGGGGGGGGTAATTATTATATAGAAAATATATATTTTATTTGTTATGTTTTATATATGCTTTAATAATAATAATTATTATATATATTATACATTATTTATTATTTTATTATGGTCTTATAATAAAATGGTCTTATTATGGTAGAACTTAGGCAGTGTAACTTTTGGAATATATTTCTTTAATATTTAAGAACTCACAAATGGAATACAAACCGACATCATCCATTGCGTTTATTTTTATTAAACATGAAAATGTAACATTTTAATCTGCTCTCAAACAGAAACTATCCAGTTGAACCATCATGGTAAGGAACAGTTAGATCCTGGACATGTGCCAGCACTCAGCAACTCTGATCACTGCTCAATTTCTCAGCACATCCCAGTGCTTCAGTCAGCATTCTGCAATTACTGCAGTAAAGTAGTCCTGTCGAGACCAAAGAAAGCCATGGTGGATTAAATGTAGCTGAAATTTACACCGGCAAAGTGGTCACCTCATCTGACTTCAGTAGCCTGGTCTTTTTTCACCTCATACCAACGTGACAACTGAGTGTCTGCTTGAACCTGGGGTTTATCGGCACCCTCATCACAGTGCATTCTTTGCTGTGTTACGCTACGTGATGCTGTTGGCGTTGATATGGTGGCGTTAATGGAGTACAGTTTCTGATTAATGTTACCTCAGACAGACGCACTGGACCATAGTCCAAATGACTTGGGGGGGGGGGGGGGGGGTCTCGAGACTGAAACAGACCTACTGCAACATTACTATGAACTGTTCTATCATTTTTTGAGAACGCTCTTCACTGCTGTGGGCAATTGGTGGGTGATTGTTAGTGGTGCATGAGGGTGTTCTGAACACAGTGGTAAAAACAAAGGACCGAAATTAGGCCCAACATAGTCAATATTTAATCTATTAATCTATTAAAAGATGCATGGATGGGGTCTGATCCTTAATCCTGGATCAGATTAAGCTTACATCTCTATAAACTGATGGTTGTATGACATAACTTTGCACATCTCCAACAATAGGGGTTCAGAAATCTATCGGCTGTCCTTTGCAATCACACCCCACCTGTTTCCCATTGTGGTTTATTATTTTTCATGGGTCATATAGCATAGGTGTTCCCCTACTTTGAACATTTGTCTCGTCAGAACTGCAAGAACACAACTTCTCAGTTTGCCTTCAGGCCACAAACCGGGTTATCTCCTTCAACATGGATCAACATGATGCTCTGTATTGTGGCCTTGAAATTTCTCGGCCCACAGAATGCCTGCTTTACTAGAGTGAAGTAGTGCAGTTAGCAGTCCTTCTGAGCCCAGAGTAGCAACGATCGCAGCACTACTCAGTGGAGCATCTGGCGGTGCTGTTTTAAGGTACAAATGCTACGTTATGCAACTTTTAAGGTGCACTCCGAATACGCCAGCTTACTGACTTCACAGTGAGTCTCCTCTCTACTTTTGCCACAAAACAAAAAGGCACCTTTTTGAAAAAAATAAAATCAGGGGAGTCCAAAGCGAGCCCCTTTTTTTATTTTTATTTTTTGCAGAGCAACGCATCTAATTTTAAATACCATTAAAAGCGCTCGTTTCCAAAAGACGGTCTGTTCTGCCATCAAAAGCACAGCACCCAGCCAGTATGTGAGCTCCAGACCCCGCAGTAGGTCTGAACGCTGCACGATCCGTCGCCTCTAATGTGTGCCCGTGGCAAACGGGGAGACGGAGCGGGGCCAGGGGCGGAGGAAGCCTGCAGCCATGCTTTGCAGGTCGCCTTCTTAATGGAGTTCCTCAGGCCTTGAAGCAGGATCTGGGGAGCTGGCGGGAGGACGTCAAACGCTCGTCTGAGACTCATCATTAAGGGGTTTCTCTGACTGCGAATGAGAGGGACGGAGGGGGAGAGCATAAAAAAAAAAAAGCAGACGACCGAGAAAAAGCCTTTTTTTTTCTCGCAAGTCAGAGACGCTAATTCATGATGAAACCGTGAACACCTGGTGGTGCGGAAGAGACCTGGGTGATCTAGTTAATGACGATGGCTTTGAAAGATATGCCACTCTCCTGCATGCGCTAAAAAGCAGTGGGATTTATCAAAGTAAGTAAGCAATGCGCTGCCGTGGGGTGCGTGATGGGATGGGATTTAATACGGAGCAAGTTGTTTTCATTCGGCAGACGATGTTTGGAAAGCTTCAGGATGCTTCAGAAAAGCCAAATTAACTCCGTTAACTCCCACTCTTCCCCTCGCCTTTATTGCCAGCTGACAATTGATGTGGCTGGGCCCAAGCAGCGTCGTCGACGCAGGACTTTCTTTCCTCTCAGGTGGGGTGTGTGCACTGCATGAACCATTCTTAAAAGAATCTCACTTTGCTCTGTGTGATTTCACTGCACACAGAGATGCACTGTGAGACAGAGCCTGAGTAGAGTGTCATCATTGGAAAGAGAAAGCTTTGAGAGAAAGCCCCATGGCATCAGGCCTGATTCAGGATCGGTGCTCATAAGCGGCGGGCAGAATCGGCGGATAGTTTCATTGGAAACCATGTTCAGCACCGCACTGAATGTGCCTTTCAGACTGGAATTTTAATCAAAATGGTTTTAGTATGAAACCATTTCACAGGGGTTGTATGAGTGAGTCCTTTCAATAGGCTTGGTGTGAATGCCTTAGTTTCTGAAAGGTACAAGAAAGGAGGTGTTGCCCAATCCTTTGTGAAAGATGCCAAAGTTAATGATCCTCCAGAACTAAGGCTTCCATTGCTGCAGACCAAAAACACCTCAAAAAAACAGAAAAATGAACATCCGGCTCTCTGCCACACTTTCTGATGGCATCTTTACAGTCGAGAAGCAGATGCATGTAAATGCATGGACTGCATAATTGTCCCAAATCTGAACCCTGTGAACAGAAAACCCTGACCGATCTGTTTACACTTGTTGTGTAAGCCTGATGTGGCCTGAATTCATTTGCTGGGATCTATTTCCAGGAGCGAAATGACCGCCGTGGCAAATAAACCCTTTTCATATTTGATTGTGGCATCCGCTTCCCCAAGGCCACTCAGCGCTGGCTTGATTGAAATTCAGGACCTGGCCTTCTGTGCTGGACGAAGAGATACACATGCGCGTGTAATTGTAATTCCTCAGCTATAGCTCTGTGTTCGGCAAGACGAACGCTGACATTGAAATACTTCCAATTTCAGAACTCGCCGGCCGAAGGAGAGCAGGACAGAGGAGAGGCAGAGAATGGCTAGGAGAGCTGGTACTAAAGAAAATCGAAACCAGGGTCTATGTCGGTGTACGCTTGACCCGGTTAGTTCTGGCCTCACGCTGCAGTTTAGCGAGCGCACTCTGCAAGATATACCTGCGTCCCGTCCGCATCACCTGCATGGGCTGCATGAGTGTGTGTTCTGATGTCGGCGTGTCGTCAGTTCGGCCGGTCAGCCTTTCCAGAACAAATTAATGGAACAGCTTGATCTGGTTCCTCTAGTCTCCTGAACCAACTTCAAGCTCAGACCTCCAGACTAGCTCCAATTCACCAAATGAAGGAGCTCGTCCTGCAGCAGTTACATCATCGCTGACAGATCCAGCAGTCCCCATGTGCTCCCACCGCTCATTTTTACTGGTTTTCCAGTTCTTGTCTAGTTCTATTGTTTAATGGGTGACGATAGCCTGCCGCAACTTCCTGTAATTGGTCTGAAAGTGTGAACCATCCAAAAAAAAGGAAAACGTGTTCTCACACTGCAGACAAACCCAACCATGCTTCAGTTTGATCCAATCAATTTTGGTGGTCCAAGGCACCTTTCAGGCTACTATTTTGAATTGGATCAAACTAGTAGGTCTGGAGATCCAGACCAAACCAGGTACACTCTATATCCAAATGTTTGTGGACACCCCTTCTAATAAATGTAAATACTAATGCCATTAAGCATTGAGCTGTGGAGCAGTGGAAGAACTGTGTTCTCAGGAATGATGACTGGTGGTGCTCCATCCAGTACTATCCAGGATGAGGTGTGGTGTTCCCCAACGCTCCTGTCACTCAATGCAATCAAATCCTCACAGCAATGCTCCTCCTCCTATAAAATCTAATAGAAATCCGCCTTCTTTCCATGGACAGTAGAGACAGTCACTCCAACTAAAGCAGGATCAACTCTCTTAATACACTTGTTTTCAGAAAAAGCAGAGAACGAGCAGGCGTCCCAATACTTTTGTCCTCATAGGTGTAGGTGTGGAAGCACCCTAACTTTCTCTGTTGCATCATTGCATTGCATGCTTTGGCAGTGAAAGCTGGAGAGGTGTGACATTAACTCTCCAGTTTTGGATCTATAGGAGCATCCTAAAACCCATGATTGCTCCCCGGTGATAAAGTCCTGATGGCCTGCTGTGGAACCGTGTTTAATAGGATGAGCTTTGCGGTATAATGTAAGTGGAACGAGTGTAAATCCAAGCACTGCTGTTTTAAGTCCTGACCCGGGTCACTTTACAGCAACACTCTGCCTCTCTCGCTCGCTCTCACGCTCTCTCTGTTTTACTATCTCCGCTTGGCAGGCAGTCGGAATTGCACTCGCGTTTATGTGAATCAAATGCGCCTTTTACCCATCGTGTGCTAAATCAGTACGGATGCTTGTCTGCCTGTTTGCTCGTTGTGCAAGGTGACTCAGGGGCAGATCACACAGATACAGGCTCGGCGATGGCGGTGAGATTTCATAAAGCCCCCTTTTTTTTTCATTATGTTGGGCGTCTGTCTGCTGTGAGATGAGCATACACGTCTATTTGTTTTGCTCTGTCCCTCTGACCAGCAGGCAGGGAGGAGGGAAAAGAGCTGGGGGGGCATTTGTGTGTGTGTGTGTGTGTGTGTGTGTGTGTGTGTGTGTGTGTGTGTGTGTGTGAGAGAGAGAGAGAGGCTAGTACTATCCTGTTGTGACTTGATGCTCTAAATCCAGGCATTTGTCAGTGGTCAGAGAAGGCGTACACACACACAGCCCTTTTATGTACTGTCTTCTTCACATTCACCTCCTCTGTTATTGAAGTGGACTCTAATAAGTGTGTTCACCAAACACCAAAGCCTGTTCACATGCAGTCCTGTGAGAAAGCTTTTACAGTAGAAGCTCCAGATCTCATCAGAACAGATAAAGCAGGTGAACATAAATCATCCAGTAAAAAGGAGAAACAAGAGCTTCTCATTCTGAAGAAAGAAAGTAGTGAGATCTTGTCTCACGGTGAGCTAGTCTGAAGAACAGAGCTCGGTTCCTCCAGATTTCTCCTGGACGCCAGACCCCAGTCCAGCCAGCACAGCGTGGAGGATGTGTTCAATCAACTCCATCACCAGCAGCAGCAGCAGCAGCAGCAGCTCACCTGATTTACCATCATTAAGCCCTGATTTACCACCAAACCAGGTGTTGATCTGAGGAGAACTCTAAATAATACTAGACTCCATGAGAGAGGAGAACTTTGGAGATGTTCTAATGATGAACACAGTGATGGAGAACCTCCACCACTTTCTGTAAGAGTGTGATTATTAGTGTTTATTCTAATATCAGTGTTTTACTGAGGAGAGAAACATTTACTACCCAAAAAGGTGAATTTCTAAGTCTAATTCTGTTTGAGGAAACTTTTTGAAGGTTCAAATGTACCAGTTTGAAGTTTTTGCAAACCAAAAAATATATATATATATTAATTTTTAAGAAGGTGCCGATCTTTATACACTGGAAGTGATTTATTTGGGAGATTTTGTTCCCCAAAAAAAAAAAAAAAAAACAGAACACAAATCAAGACAAAATAATGTTTTATTCAGCCCTTTATTTATAAGTCCTTTATTTTTTAAAATGGAAAATGCCCTTCCCATTGTGCCAGTTCACCTTTTTTGTGAAGTGCAGAGCTTGCCTTGTTGCATTCTGGCTGCTTGTTCATTTGTTTGCCTTGTAATTTGTTGATTTACAAGCTTTCAATGGAAAATATTTTACCACCCAGAACATTTTAGCATTTTTCGGTCATTGTTTTACTGGTATTTTGACTTATTTAAAGATTAGATTTTCAGTTATTATTAAATGTGATTTTTTTCTCCTGCAACCGCAATGAATTATTCAATATTTACTATTAAATTATTCAGTATTCGGTCAGTGACACAAAATAAGGGATTTCTTGGAAAAAGAAGATTTTATCTGCTAAAATCTTTTTTTTTTTTTTATTGTGTCATGAATCAATTAATGAATTAAGATATACATATATATATATATATATATATATATATATATATATATATATATATATATATATTGTATCATACTAAACCTGGGTGTTAACT
Organism: Salminus brasiliensis; assembly: GCF_030463535.1. NCBI lineage: Eukaryota > Metazoa > Chordata > Actinopteri > Characiformes > Bryconidae > Salminus > Salminus brasiliensis. The sequence goes on from NC_132881.1 coordinate 47,312,894, forward strand.
AGAAAACACAAAGCATAAATGATACACACACTTCTCAAAAATCACCAACATTCACTCATCAGGCCTTTTTATTTTGAGCTGGGATTGTGATTCAGGCTCTGAGGTTCTGATATCTGGAACCGAGGTACCAGCCCATATATAGACGCCATTGTCGGGCTGCGACTGGGGGGCGCCTGGTTTACTGGAGTTCAAAAACAATATTTAAAAATATATATATTTATTCTTTTTAAAAATTATAGCAAAATAATGGACAAAAAAAAACACATCATGTGACCCAACAATTTTGAATTATTCAGTAATTGCAAGGAATCCACTGCATACCCATTGGCCGCTGTATGGACAAAAGTATTGGGACACCTGCTTATTCATTGTTTCATTGGAAATTAAGGGAGAAAGAGTTTCTCCTGCTTCTGTTGGAGTGACTGTCTCCACCATCCAGAGAGGAAGACTTTCTACTAGATTCTGGAGGATGTTGGAGGATGATGATGATCACCACCCCACCTTATCTCCAACTCCCCCAAATCATCCCAAAAGTATTGGATAAAGCAGCACCACCATCCATCATTCCAGAGAACACAGTTCTTCCACTGCTCCACAGCTCAATGTTGAGGGGTGCAACTTAAAGTGGCTGAAAGTGGCATTCATTAAAAAGGCTGTCCACAAACATTTGGACATGCATGTAAAGTTCTATAGTGGGAGTAAGGAATTGGTGTGGGACCCTTTTAATGTTCAGTAAGCTAATTGTGGACATTCAGGAGGTAGAAAAGAAAAAAAAATCACACTGGTTGAACACTTTCCGTTCAGCCCCTTTCCTCCAGCCACACACTGACCTCCGACACACACCCCTGCTGGTTAATGGGACTGTGTGTGATGTGGATGAGAGGAAATGCTAAATTATTAAACGCGCTAATAAAATTCCCCTCTTGGGTCAGGGTTGGGAAAATGTTGGGCAGCAGGAGGAGACGTTGAGGGCGCTGGTGTAATACGCAAAAAGAGGATTTCGTTAAGCTAGCGCCCGCGGGATTCTCCAGTCCAGACTTAACAAGCTAGTCATCTGCTGCATTTAACCCGGCCATGTATAATGCATCAGAGCAGGCTGCACGTCCACGTTTTCCCTGACTAATGGGATGTTTCCCTTCTTTTCTACTGGTGTGAAAGAGATTTGGGCTCTTTATATTCTTGTCAGTTGGTTTAAAAGTGAGAGCTTTACTACAGCGAGAGCTCAGGGAACGTTTTCGCCGAGGCTAAGGCCTCTTCCCCACCTGAAGGTCCAGAGCAGGTTGAGATATTTGTCATTATTTGATCCGGTTTGTTTTACATTGCAGTGCAGCGAGCTCTCAAAGGACGAAAGTATTGGGACATTTTAAAGAGAGTTTGTCAGTTCAGGATGTGAAAAGTTTTGGACAGAGCACCTTCATTCAATCGCCAAAGGAGAGTTTGTGGACACCCCTTCTAATAAATGCATTGAGCTACTTTAAGTTGCACCCATTGCAAATGCGCACACACATAGAATAGGACTCTCTAGAGCAGATAAACTAGATGAACCTATTGGCACCATGCTGCCTAATAATGCCAGGCGTGGACTAGAGGGGTATGAAGCCCCCCAGCATTGAGCTGTGGAGCAGTGGAAGAACTGTGTTCCCTGGAATGATGGTGGTGGAGCTTCATCCAGTACTTTTGTTAAGTATTTATTTGGGGAGTTGGTTGGACCCTGACCTCACTAACACTCTTGTCGATGAATGCATTCAAATCCTCACAGCAATGCTCTTCCAAAATCTAGTTGAAAGCCTTTTTCCTGGAGAGTAGAGTTTACAGTTACTCCAACAAAAGCAGGATCAGATCTTTTTAATACCCTTGATTTTAGAAGAAACAGTGAATGAGCAGGTGTCCCAATACTTTTGTCAAAAGAATATATCATAGCCCCCTTGTGCTACACTGCTTATTATTACTTGTTTGTAGGTTATTTAGGGGCTTGTTTCTTCTTTTTGTTGTTTATTGGGTAATCATAGCCTGCCTAGACTTCTGTAATTGGTCAAAAAAGTCCAAACCGGCTAAAACTGGGTTTTCACACTGCAGACAAATCCACCCAAGGTTTAGCTTTATTTCGGGCCGCAAAATTTGGATGCTTTGGTCCAGCCTGATGTCCAAGGCACCTTTTACATCTGCTGTTTTGGTTCGGACCAAACTGGAGAGTCTGAAGGTCCAGATCAAACAAGGGAGGTGTGAAAGCACCCTAAGCAATATTTGCCATTACTGGGAATTACGGCATTCCTAGAAAACGTGTACACATCGGAGGAAGGGCCGAATCTGTCTGAGCTACTCAATCAGTCGGGCTAGTGGAGGCAAAATCTGTTTACCTGAGTCTGAAAATCTGATAAAAAGGAAAAATGACAGTAAACTTTCAGCCTGAAGAGCAGACAGAGTTGCTCCAACTACAAGGAAACTGCTTTTCATGAGATTTGGTAGACGTGCCGAAAGTGTCGGTATTTAGGGGTGATAATTCCAGCTTGTTGTGAGCTTGCCAAGTGCTGTTTAACTCGGAGAGGATCTGGAGGAAGCTTGTGCTAAATCACTCTTGAATTGTGAATGATTGCACATTGTGTTCTCTCCCGATCAAGTGGTTCATGTGTGACATTGATGCCAGAAGGGTCCTCTTGACAACTTTTTTCCACTTTTGGCTGTCGTTTTATTATTTTTTTTGAAATATCAAGTGCAGAACAAAACGGCCTCCTGGCTTTGAAGCAGCCATTAACAGTGATGCATCCTCTATTGTCGAAGCTTTTTACACTTTTATTTTTCTCCTCCACTCAAGGCAGAACTGAAGTTAAGGCCTCCATCCAACAAAAGGAGTCCAGGCTGTCTGACATTGGTAACACATTAGAAATCTCTCAAACGGCTTCATGCTGCTTTGTTAATGTTGCTGAACTCGTGGCCTTGTAAAAGGCTACATTGCCGTTAACCGCTAACGTGGGTGAATGTTCAGCTGTGATTAATTTTTTACTAGAGGTTTACTGATTTACAGTCTGTTCATGTCGTGGTGTTTAATGATGCTGGGAGGGTATTCTCAGCATATTGAGCTGAGACATGGTAACTGGGGTGGTTACTGTAGCTGTTGCAATGATCATTTCTTCAGTGTGTCCGTTTTGTGGTTCTTCTGTACCCAGCTATAGCTGACTGACGATAATATGGGGTGTAATGGTAGGTGTATTTGGACCGAACCAAATACGGGGTACTTGTATTAGGGTAAATACGGTAATTGCACAAGTGCATCTGCCAAGCTTAAACTGTAAACTGTTGGATTTGAACTGTGTGTGTGTGTGTGTGTGTGTGTGTGTGTGTGTGTGTGTGTGTGTGTGTGTGTGTGTGTGTGTGTGGAAACACATCGAACATGCTAACTCATGCTAACTCACAGCTATGGCTGGCCTTTTTCCCCCACCAGTTTTAGAGCGTGACGTCACCAATCAGGGAGCTCTCACAGCGCCCCCACCCTGTGGCTCTTTTAAATGCAAATGTAGGTATAAGCTTATTTGCCTGTGAACTAGCGAGAATTTCAGACGCGTCAGACACATCTTCATTTTAAAATACCCTCCTAATTCTGAGACCGGCACCATTTTTAAATACTGCTTATACCGCCCAACCAATACTGCAGCTCTAATGTGAACAATACCTGAGGCTGCTGGCCTGTATGCCCAGGATTTGATGTATTTCACTGCTGCCATGTGATTGGCTGATATGTAGATAATTGCATGAACGAGTAGGTGTACAGAGGTCACAAATTCTAGGAGGCGGGACGTTATGCAAATATGTATCATAAGCAAGTCTTTAACTACGTTGATATATGTTTACCATATTGCCCACCCCTACCTGGAGTCAAATGGACAAAACGGCATCAGGTAGAGGTAAACAAAGACCTAATTTGGAAGGCCAATTACACAATCCTCATTAATGCGAACTCCACCCATCACTAGGCCAACAGACACCAGTGCTGACCAGAATCACTCTAGGAGTGCCATCAGCACACCCCTTCAGAGAGCAAGCAGCATGACCCAGCAACCCTCAGAACAGAGTGGCAGGGTCTTGGTCTTTGTCCACAGGACCACTCAGAGCTCTACGGGCTAGGCAGAGCTAATAGCGATGACAACAGGTGTTCCTAATACAGTTCTTACGGAGTGTATATCCGTAGTCTTGAAATTACCAGCGCCCCCTACAGTATAAATCTCATAGCTGTGGTTGTGTTCACTATTTTTGCTTAGAAACAGGCTGATTTTGTTTGTAGCATAGCAAAGCACAACATGTCTGGACGCAATTCTGGACCATATCTCAGAAATAGCATGTTTACCTCGAGAAATCCGGCTGAAGTCTTATAATGAATCCTTGTAAACAGCCGTGGACACTAATTTCTACCTTTCTTCCTTGTTACGTTCCTCCCAGGGCGTGTGAAATGTTGATTATCACTGAAATATTCATAATATTTTTTCAGAGGAAATGGCTCAAGGCCCGTTGCTAACTTGTGCTTAATTATTATTTTGTCATTCGATCTCATTAATGCTCACATATAATCTATTAATTACGATCTCCATTTGCATTTTAATGGGAATAGGAGTAATAATTAAATCTGACTATACAGGGCTATAATTGAATGACCCCTGGCTCTGTCTTTGATGGCTGGACGTGAGAGGTGCCATGGCTCCGTCTGATAAAGAGAGAGGAAATAAAAATGGCAAACAGAACCAGGACGTCAGCGAAACTGGCTTATTACCAGCCTGTCACGTAAGGGTTAATTCCATGTTTGCCTGAGAACGATAACAGAACCATCTATTTTTATCCGTCTCTGCCGCTTCCCACTCTCGTAACTGAGGCTGGGCTCGATTTCTTACTATCCGCGAATCTTGGAGATTAATGGACTGCTGCTGTTTTTGCAGGTGTTTTCTCAAAAATCTTTATTATCGGTAAACTGATTTATTGAGGGGCGTTGATGCTGTTCACACTGATGCTGTTCAGCACATGTAGATGATGTCTTTTGGTCATCAAACCATCAGTCTACAGGTTTATGGTACTTTTGGTCGATCTGTGACATTTTGGATGCAATAGAGAGAGCATGACCTTCATTAATTTTGTATTAAAATGATTTAAATTAGGAAGTGAATGCAACAAGCAACAAGCTGTATCTACATTTAAATATAGGCAATGCTGTCCTGCATTTTCTGCTAGAATAGGTTTGGACTATGTAGCTAGAGATAAACCTGACTGTGCCTTATTATATATGACTTATACGAACTGTCATTTCATTAATATTGATTAATTTTGAATAGCCCCCCCCAGCAGCAGATCTTACCATTCAAGTCATGGACTCTCTGAAGGCGTCCCGCTGTGGTATCTGGGCACCTTCAGACATTAGCAGCACATCCTTTAAGTTCTGGGTTGTAAGTTGTGAGGTGGGACCTCTTTAATGATCCTTAGGCGCTCATGACCCTGTCGCTGGTTCACTGGAGCACTTTTGGTAAAGCCTGACCACTGCATACCGCAGTATTGGTTTAGAGGTTAGAGCATTGGGTTATTGCCGATGGGGTTGTGTTGGGTTGTTCTGCAGTGTGGAGCTATTTCAGTGGAACCTGAAAACAGACCATAATATCTGACCCTTTATAAATCTCTACTGCAACGCTCCGTTTTACCAGCGGGAGAACCGGAGAACCGCTGGTAACCTGTGAGCTTGGAGAACCTGTGAGCTTGTTCGGATAGATTTTAAGCACCAACTTTAGTTGCTGCCACTAGTGAAGTTTTATATATATATCATATTTCTTTAAAATATTAAAATTAGGATTAGAAATTTCAAAAGGTACCAGGTGTACAAGGAATTTCTCATGATGCTGGTGTCAAACATAAAATGAAATTCAATTAAATGAAAATGAAAAAGATGTGTATAATTACAAAATAAATAAATATTTTGTAATTATACAAACAAATAAATACACACATATATATATATATATATATATATATATATATATCTAGTAAGGGATGTGCAGTGGTGGCACAGGCGCAATGAAGTACTGATGTACATATACAAAGTTTGTACATTTAAGAGAATTGAGCAGCAATATGCATGTAAGTGTATATATTATAAAATATGTATATTGCAACAGTTAATGTATTAATTGACACTGAATACTTGTTATTAGTTGGCAGCCTGCCTGATGATTATGCCTTTTTTTTAATAGCCCAACTGCTGTTTCATACAGTGATCAGCAGTTGCCGGTTATAATCAGTCATCGGTGCTGGGTCAGTAACATACAGCAGGCTTGTATGTGGAATACAACCCATTTGTGTAACACTCACAACTTTCCCATTGGCTCCTGGCACCACCTAGCTGCATACATTTCCCCTTTTCACTCACCATCAGCGTGAAGTCGTTGCCCCCAGGCTACCTGCCCCTATGTGGCCTGTGTAGTAGACTATAGCTGCCTGGCCTAAATGTTGAAGGATGTTGTAAGAGCAAGCTCACACTTTCTCTGCTCCTGAGTGTAGTTGTATGTTAGCTGAAGGCAATAGTGACCATAGTAATTGGTAATGGGTCATCTCACTTCCCACCAGAACACTGGTAGACTAATGTATGCTATAGTTGGCTTTATTCTGGCGAGAGGTCTCGTGCAGCTCCGCCACAATGTTCCATAGTTCAGTAGCAGGGTTTCAGCCTGGAGTAGCAATGACTGGGAGGCCAATCTCCCTGTTTGAGTCAGTGGAGCATCAATGTGATTCTGAAGTACAACTGATGCAGACTTTTTTCATTATTATTATATATTTTTTTTATTTACCACTTGAGTAACACACACAACTTTCTCATTGGCTCCTGGCACCACCTATTTGCATACATTTCCCTCTTCTCTCACCATCAGCGTGAAGTCGTTGCCCCCAGGCTACCTGCCCCATATGTGGTCTGTGTAGTAGACTATAGCTGCCTGGCCTTATTGTTGAAGGATGTTGTAAGAGCAAGCTCACACTTTCTCTGCTCCTGAGTGTGGTTGTATGTTGGCTGAAGGCCATAGTGATAGTAATAATTGGTAATGGGTCATCTCACATCCCACGAGAACACCATCTAGGACTAATGTATGCTATAGTTGGCTTTACTAGGTCTCATGCAGCTCCACCGCCAAGTTCCATAGTTCAGTAGCAGGGTTTCAGCCTGGAGTAGCAATGACTGGGAGGCCATTCTTCCTGTTTGAGTCAGTGGAGCATCAATGTGATTATGAAGCTGATGCAGAATGTTTTTCATTATTATTATATCATTTTTATCATTATTTAATAACCCGGCCTTCATGCACATATTTGCAAGTACACAAGTTTATATATTATTGTATTTATTGTCTGTGCACCCTGTCTCTTGTTTAGTCTATTGACCTTCCACTGTTGTATCATGTCCTATCTATTCTGCACTGGATACTTAGCCTAACAGTGTTTCACTGTGCTGGATAACCCCTATATGTGTATTACTGGTGTACGCTATCCCATTTACATATGGACTTTATACTATACTAGGTTTAAAAAAATAAAACTCTCACTCCACAAGCCCATCAGGAACTCTTTAAGAACTGAGTGTATTGATGATTAATGCTGCATGTGTTGATGTAGGGTTCTGCATGCTAACACCAAGTCCCAGCAGTGTGTGAGGGTGAAAAGCCTCTCGCTAAGTAAACAGATTGTACAAAAGCAGCTTCTCTCTAACGAAGACGGTGGACCGCACTCAATCTAAGTCATCCAACCCGCCTGCGGGATTCCTCTATCGTTTCCCGCTGGGTCATCAGTCTCGGACACCTATAGCCAACAAGCACACTCACACTTGCAGTTATCTGGCGTTGATACCAAGCAATCCCATTAACATGCATAATGCATGGCTTCTACAGCACCTGAAGCAGAAGAAGACGAGGGGGGGAGGAGGGAGGGAAGCGAGAAAACGCCCCAGCTCCGCTGATCAGACTATAATGATCATTTATTTATAGGGCCTTGTTTACACAAGTGGAGGATGATCTCAGCCTGAATCCAAGTCCAGCTGATTTATTGCCTCGACCTTTCCTCCACAGGTGAGGGCGAGACGTGCATTAGCCTGCTAGTCACGGGATGTTATTGCACCTGTGGCTGTGGGGTTTCATTTTACGCATCCGTGGGCAATTTACACTCCCCCGGCCCCACCCCACCCCCACTTTTATGTCTCCCTACCCCTGTTAATGTTCATTATACTTATGCAGTGTGGTGCTGGATCCCCTCCGAGCGTACAGGTTGTTGTGAATGCAGAGAGAAATGTCCTTCTCAAGCCACAGTACACACCACCAGCCAGAGAGCTGATCACACACTGACTGATACAGTGCTCTTATTACTGCAGTCTCTCTCTCTCCCCATCTCCCCATGTATCTCTACAAACTACTGTTTTTACTCCCTAATCCTGTAGGCTGTTTCTTCTGTAGGCCATATGTGGAGTTCCTTTTCCATCTGCCAGCTTCTGTAGATCTATTCCAGGGGAAGCATTGTAAGAATCTTGTGCAGGATGACATTTGCAATCAGATGCACAGCACAAGCATGCATTGTATCCCTTCACCTTCCCCGGTGTGATGGTTTGATAATAGGAAGAATACAGGGAGCCTGGAGTCTGTTTGTTCTGAGCTACGGATTCAGGATATTTTGCCATGCGCTCTGCCGTGCCGCAGGGTTTCGTGCTGGATTGAAGGTCACGCGCCGTACACAAAGGTCAAGCTGACCTCGTCTGCTCTGCACTGCTTGGAAAAAGTCAAGTTGAGCCTGAGTAATACTGTGTATTTTTTATTTTTTGCAAGCTCATTGATATGACATACAGAATTGACTGGAAGGCTGGAAGTGCACAATGTGGACAAAAGTATTGGGACACCTACTCATTCACTCCTTTCTTGGTTCCCCCAATATCGAGGGTATTGAAGAAGTTCAGTAGTAACTGTCTCTACTAGATTTTAAAATATTTGCCGTAAGGATTTGATTGTATTTAGCACCCCACCCCATCCCCAACTCATCCCAAAAGTATTGCGATTGAGCATCATTCCAGAGAATACGCCTGGCATTAGTAGGCACTGTGCCAATAGCTTCATCTAGTTTATTTGCTTCAGACAGTCCTATTCTATTGGCAGTACTTCTCTACAGGGACTAGACCACTTAAATAGCTGAATGCACTTATTAAAAAGGGTGTCCACGAACATTTGGACATATCGTGTAAATACACACATCTGCTGGAGGGGCAAAAATCCCCAAGCATTGAGGTGCCTGGCAGTGGAAGTCCATTCTCTGGTGTGATGGATCATCCAACATCTGTACATGACCTTCTGAATGCTCTTGTGAATGGATGCAGTCAGATCACGTTAGATCACGTTAGAATATCATAATATAATGACATAATATTGATAATGCCAGATCCTCGAATCTCCATTTTTTCCAGTGGTTGGAAAAAGTCAAGTTGAACCTCAGTAATACTCCCATGTTTTTTTTTTTTTCTTGGGCTCATTGACATGACCTACAGAATTGATTAAGCTTATTTAAAGAACTGGTGTCGTCACAAAGCAGCTTTACACAATCAATAATTAGTAAAAAGGCAAGAAAACAACAATAGCATAAGAAGACATGAAAACCTAAGACCCCCAGTGAGCAGCCAAAGACCACATATATAATTAATTATTGAAAAGTCCCCGAACCACAAAGCTGTTGTACTGCTCTGATGTGCAACATATTCATAATCATAATATAATAATCATGGTGTAGAATAGAACTGAATATAGTCATGGCAGTGATGGTCAGAGGAATGATGGGTAATATTGGTGATATTAATAGTGTCAGATAGTTAAGAGTAGGTTTGAACATGGTCATTAGGCAGGTAGCAGTGGTAGGAGGGTGGGTGTTGGGGAGGCTGGTGGGTACATGTATGATTCAGTCATTTTTCAGTCTGAAGTGGACAATTTTTGTCCCGGTGTAAAAATATGCCTCTGTTAATGGACCGGATGCCACTATGTCCCTTGCTACGCATCTGCTGGTGTGGCAGAAAGCTGATGGAGCTTCGTAACATCTAGAACCTCTCAACCAACATCTGTACCCAACCTTCTGAATGCTCTTGTAAATGGATGCAGTCAAATTTACAAATGTCCTTACTCTACCCCGAAGAATAGAGGCTGTGCTATAGTAAAAGGGAAAAGCCACCTATTAATTCCCTTATTTTTACATGAAACATTGGATGTCTACAAACCTTTGGACATAGAACAGGATGCTCTGGAAGAGCCACATATGAGCCTGAGGTCACCAAATCCAATGCCACGCATCTTCTGCAGGAAAATGAAGACCCCAGCATTGGAGTGCAGTGCAGTGGAAGACCATTTTTTGATGTGAAAGAGCTTCATACCTTCCACAACTAATCGGTTATCTCTTACTGGCCTTCTGAATGCTGTTTTGAAGGGATGCCATCAGATCTCAACCAGTTCTTAACCCAGATGTCCCAACATTTAATGGAAATTCTGCAGAGAAATGTAGAAGCTGTGCTTTCTTAAAAGGTAATCACTCATTTATAGCCTTAATTTGACTTATTTTACTTTTAAGAAATACTCGTAGACAATATGTCCAAAAGTTTGCAGACATCTGTCAGGCCAAAACCTTCAAATCTCCATTTTTTGGTCTTTTTTGTTTGTCAGCCCCCGCCGCCACCCACAGGCTCACAGAAGGACTTTTGTTTTGTGTTTCTGTTCATGTATGATTCAATGCATTGGTTCAGTGTCTTGATTCGTGTTCATGTATTCTGTTCAGGTTTATCACATCTTGTTTAGTTAATGTGTCGCACCTGAGGCTGGGGGTACACTCTGTTCCATGCCAAGCATGATATGGTTTATGGTTAAGGAACCTTGAGGTAGCCCGAAGGGTTCCCTTCTATTACCATATAGTGTTTAGGCCAGCTTCGGCTCGACTCCGTTGTTGACTAGCAATCCACCCGGAGGTTCGAGCTTCCAGCGAGGTTCACTTGCTTCTGTCATGGAAAGATTCCCACGACTCTCTGTCCTGCTCTACTACCCACATTCCAGCTAGGCGACCCTCTGCCACGCGGCAGTTCCAGGTTGGGTCGGCCTAGCCGCTCTTAGCCTAGCCAGCTAAACCCCCGGTCTCAGGTCTGTTTGTTTTCTCCCTCTTGTTTGCCGTGTTCTGGTCTTGTTGATCACTGTATCCACGTTTATGCCCTTTAGTTGCTAGTAGTTAAACTACTTGCATCAAGTCCATCTCTGCGAGAGTTCATCCCTCCATGACGTTGTCTTTTTATTTTTTATTATTATTATTTTTTTTACTTTTTCACATTGTTTACATCTGGCAGTTGTTCTTTATCAGAATTGAATGGCCCAATAATGGAACGGCCCAATAGAAATGCTCTAAAAGGATCTGGAATAAAATCTTTTTACATCGACTTCTCCTGTAAAAACAAAATAATTCTGCAGTATAAGACCGCAGCGATGGTCTACTTTCAGAGCTGCATAAATGAGATAAAATAAATTAACAAATCAATACATGAAAAAGAAAATAATGCCATATTTTGGAAAACAGTTAATAATGTGTATTTTGGCAAGTCGCTTTCTTTGATTTCCGTTTTCCGTCTCTCTGGCAACAAGTAAACTCGTTCAGGTGATCAAATGTTCAACTGTCATCTGAGACGGGGCTCCGTAAGCTACAAATCTCTCCGAGCTTCCATTCAACAGCATTCATTTTGCATTCATCTGAACTAGATATGCCAATTTACAGCCAACTCTCAGCAAGGTGTTTTTTGAAAGAGGAGGGGGGAGAAAATTGCCTGATCCTGGGCTACTGTACAGCGAACATCTCCCGACAAACCTTTAATGCGGTGTAATTGACAGCTCCTCGCAATCATCATCCTCTGCTTTGGTGAAAGCAAAACAAAACACAACAAAATGGATAAGTCTTATTAGGCTGGGGGCCGATCCCAAAAAGGCCCCGAAAAATAAGAGCGACAGGGACTTTGCTTTAATCTTCAGCCAAATGGCATTGCAATTCAAATACAGAAATTAACCTTTACTCCCTTAGTGATTTCCCCCGAGAGGCTTCGTTTTTTACACGGCAACACACACAAATACACACACACTCGCACAGCAGTAAGAGCACTAAGAAGCCAAGGTGATGCTGGGCTAATTAAAATCATCTCACTGCCACGAGGTACCAAAGGAAAGAAACAATGCCACAGCCTCTCTGACATCTGTGTTTAACGCTCGCCCAGTGCGGCTCAGGCTGGCTCCGTTCTGATTCACACGCTATCCACACCCCTCCGCCAGGAAAATTGCCCGCGTCTCCCTCGAGTGTACAAATAAATTAACACCAGGCATTCAGTGATTAGTTTTGCACCCACAGACACAGTTGACATTACACATGGACGTCCACAGACGATGAAGAATGGGTGTTATTCAGATTCCACTGCTCATCAGAAGGAGAATCCGCAGTCTCCATTTCCTGTTTTTGTTTGTTTTCTCTTTAAATAATTGGAAGAGGGCATTTCATTATGTGTATTATAAAGGATTAAAGAGATTAGATTAGATGAGACCAGATAAGTTATACTCTCACGGACAAAGCTCTCATTACTTGGACATCCTCTGCGCTGAGGAGTTCATTATTTTTATATCGGAATCGTAATTTGAGACTGTGCAGGTTTTTATTTATTTTTTATTTATTTCTTTTTCTCCAGATGGCAAGAGCTGGAAAAGTGCATTTCCTAAAGTAAATGCAGAACGGTTGCTCAGCTTAAGTGGTTCCCACTTCCAGGCAGTTGCTACGGTGCTACGTAACCAAAAGCAGGCGGTTGCTATGGTGTCTTAGGTAGCTGCTGTCGTCTTGCTAAGTTATTGCTTAATCAGTGTTATAGTATTGGAGGGGGATTGCTCTCTGGGATTCCAGAGAGTCCTATTTTATTGGCAATACTTCTTCTCTACAGGGACTAGATGAGCTGTGTATGTGTGTGCATTTGCACATCTGTGTCAGCAATGGGTGTAACTTTGAAAGTAGCTGAATGCCTTCGAGAGACAGGGTGTCCACAAATATTTGACGTAGAATAGTGCTGACAGCTGACAGTTTTGTTGGTTTTAAGCCAAAATCGAATGCTTTTCCCACATGCTGATGTCATCTTGATGTAAAATACCAACATTTAGTTGTAAGGTGACTAAAAATCAACACCTTCTAAGTGTCAGAATGTGAACGTCCAAACATGGGACAGTGTTGATTTTTGACGGATGTGACTGATTTCCAAATTTGACGTCTGTACAGTGTTGGGTTTTGACCTTAAACCTGATTTTCATAGATCATGGTCATATTAGCCCTTCGAGCTACAAGTACGGCTCGATTTTACCCTCCATGCTTTTTTCTGTCCTGCACCGAAGTGGTGGAACGAACTTCCCCTGGGTGTCCGAACAGCAGAGTCCAACACTCACTGTCTTCAAACCCAGACTGAAGACCCTCCTCTTCTGAGAGTGCTTAGTGTGTAGAGTATGTAGAGTATCGTGGTCTCCAGACTGACTTCTGTATTTAGTAGTATCTAAGCTTAGAGGGACGTTCTGGATTCTAGCTGATACAAACTAGCTAAGGGTGTTTTCTAAGCATTTAGCATTAGTAAATGTAAAGTAATGCACCTACATGTTGGTTCTGTGTGGCTGATCATGAGCTGATGAGGAGTCTTCATGTTTTACATGTTCTTTCTGCACTAATTGTGTTGAACAGGCCTCTCTACTCATGGTAGCAGATTACATCCTCGTTGGAGCCGTGCAGTTGCATCAGGAAATCCTATTTATATCCCCCAGGCTGTCTTCCCCTCTCTGTCTCTGTAAAGTAATTGATGAGAAAGTAGTTTGAGCTTTGCTGGTGGGGAGATGAGGTAGTTGTTCATATTGTTTATCGAGTGCTTGATCTTAAGAGTCTGTTGCATCAACTTTTTTAAATGAGTATCTGAGTTATGCTGGCTGCCATGGAAAACTGTGGCTCTACCTTGTAGGAAGCTTCAGGTGCTGCTGTGTTTTAGAGGGTGTGAGGAAAGCAGTGTGCTGGCAGCAGGTCTCTTTTATCTGCTGTAGCTCTGGGGCAGAGCAGGCATTTTGACTGCAGGTTGAAGCCTCCCTGGGTGCCTAATAGTTCAGCTTCAGCTCCCTGTGGTGTTCTCCAACACAGGTCCAACTACAGTAGTGCTGAGAAGGGTTTGATAACTTTGTTGGCAAATATTAAGAGATGGAAATTTGTGAACTTCGCCCGACTGTAGCCGATTCAGTTCTATGTGAACCCGACTGTAATCCACAGAATTGTCTCTGAACCCGACTATAGCAAACAGCGAAGTTCTGAAAACCCTTACATGGCTGACGGAGCTGTCTGATCCCAGCTGAAGCTGCCAATGTTCTGTGATCCTGACTGTAGCTGACCCATTTCTATATATCTTATACAGTACCCCACAGAAACGTCTCCGAACCCAACTGTAGCCGACCGAATTCGGTCTAAACCGACTGTAGACAAAAGAAATCTCTTTGAAGCTCACAGAATTGTCTCTGCTGTAGTCGACAGAATTCTGTATTAACCGACTGTAGCCAACAGAATTAGTTGACAGTGTTCTTTGATCCGGATCGTAGCCGACCCAGTTCTATGTATTTCACACAGCACCCAGCTGCACCCAGCACCCAGCTGAGAAATATCTCTAAATGCGACAGTAGCCGGCAAAGTTCTGGAAACTCTACCATAGCTGACAGAACTGGGTTTGGCTCTGGAATCACAGAACCCAGTCAGGTTCAGACCAAATTCTATGTATTTCATACAGTACCTGACAGAAGTGTCTCTGAGCCCGGCTGAAGCCAACCACATTTTGTCTAAACCGACTGTAGCCGACCGAATTCTCTTTGCAGCTACCAGAGGTAACAGAATTGTCTCTGAACCCGACTCTAGGGGACAGCAAAGTTCTGAAAACCCTTACATGGCTGACAGAATTTTGTCTGATCCCAGACAAAGTAGCAAACAGAACAGTCTCTGAACCCGACTGTAGACGACAAAGTTCTGAACTGAATCGGAGTGTAGCGGACACTGTTCTGTGATCCTGACTGTAGCCGACTCTGTTCCAGTTCCCGACAGAACTCTCTCTGAACCCGCCTCTAGTCAACAGAACTCTCTCTGAAGCTCACAGAATTGTCTCTGCTGTAGCCAACAGAATTCTGTATTAACCTACTGTAGCCGACAGAATTAGTTGGCAATGTTCTTTGATCCGGATCGTAGCCGACCCAGTTCTATGTATTTCACACAGCACCCAGCTGACTTCTGTAGCCGACAGAATTGTCTCTGAACCAAACTGTAGCAAACAGAATGATCTCTGAACCCGACTCTGAATGACAAAGTTCTGAACAGAATCTGACTGTAGCCGACTCTGTTGCAGTACCCGACAGAACTCACAGAATTGTCTCTGCTGTAGCCGACAGAATTCTGTATTAACCGACTGTAGCCAACAGAATTAGTTGACAATGTTCTTTGATCCGGATCGTAGCCGACCCAGTTCTATATATTTCACACATCACCCAGCTGACTTCTGTAGCCGACAGAAATGTCTCCAAATTACGACAGTAGCCAGCGAAGTTCTAGAAAACCCTACCATAGCTGACAGAATTTGTTCTGAATCTGACTGGGTTCTGTGATCCCGTAGCCAAAGCCAGTTCTAGGTATTTCACACAGTACCTGACAGAATCATCTCTGAACCTGGCTGTAGCTGACAGAATTAGCTCGGTTAATACAGAATACTTACTGTCCCTGACCGAATTCCATGAGTTCTCCATGACAGAACTGCCTATAGCCGCCACAATCGTCTTTCTGACACCAACTACCAGCAACTGGAGACCGGATAGGACTCCTCGTTCCAAAACACAGCACATATTAAGTTTCTCTAGTTGCAACATTCACTTACTTAGCAATTATAGAAGCAACCAAATCAAAAATGGATAGCCTAGATATCAACTGCCCACAACATCTACCATGTTTAATATACACAGGCTAATGCATGTTCTCGTGATGACCTTGTTGGCAACAGCAGCATGCTAGAAACTAAAGCTGTGTACCTGCAGGGTCCTTAAAAGTCCTTAATTCGAGAAATGGTACTGACATGAACAAAGTTGGTGTGTATATCTGGGTCCCGTTGAAGTCTGTGGATGGATGTATCGGGTTCCAGCTTCAGTCTTGGAGAAAGCAGGAGCGAGAGAGCTCCTTCTGCTGTGTAAAATGAGCTCTCTCTCTTTCTCTCTGAGGCCTAAGCATTTGGGTGTGAGTTCCAACCCTTCTTCTTTCGTCTGATTTCATTAACTGTAAGGTCAGTGCAACCTTCATTTTGCATTGAGACGCTCCACAATATGGAATAATGGCAGATTGGCGTTTTGACATGGAGAGGCCTCGGCAGATCGGCAGCTGTTCCTGAGTTTTGAACTGACCGTGAGAGTGTTATCAGGTTCTCCTTGATACGGTTCCATCTACTGGCCTTCTTCTCGACTTGAGGGAGTGAGCATGTTCAGCTGCTGCAGTTGCTGCATCAGTTTGAGGAGCTTTATGATTGTGTGTGTTTTATCTAATCTGCTCCATTAAGTAATCCTAGAGTGCTAATGAACCGAAGAGACAAGGAGTGGAAAAGAAGGAGGGAGAGAGACTGGGAGAGGGAGTGGAGTTGGCGAGGGAGGGAGGGAGGAGAAAGGACGGAGAGAGGGGGTTATTTTGTAAGGCATGTCTAATTAGTGCTACTCCACACCAATTCAGCTTACATCAGCCAAGGTTATTAGCCTACAAGAGATTTAGTATTACAACCAGCGTAGGGAAGGTCAAACATTCATGAGAGCGGAATTGGACACAATCAGAGGCCTAGCAACGGCCGCCCTCTCTGTCTTACAGAAATAAATGACCCGACTCTGTCGGATCCACTGGAGGAGGCAGTTGGCATGGGCGATGGCTTTTTTGTCCTTTAGCAAAATGTGCCCTTGTCTCTTCTCGGTTAAAGAGCTTCCGTGCTATTAGCAGAGCTAAGTGAGCCAGGGTGATGTGGGCATGTCGAATGGTGCCAGGCGCTGGCATAACACTGTGACCACAAAATCGAACGTGAGCCCAGATTTTACCTGGACAGATCATGACACCGCAGAGGAACCTGTGGATCAAGCAGCACAAGGGCTGGATTCGGTTCAGCACATTCCTGCACCACAGCTTAATTCAGGTTGATTGATTGCGGTACCTGTAAGAGTTATTTCATAAAGCTGAACACACAAGCATGACATGAGGGCCTGTTTAGAAAGTCGACGAATATGACAATAGAAAGGGTATTTATCACGAGCCATGCTGTTTTGCCATCAGCAGCCAGAGTCAGAGAGGGCACAATTAGCCGTGCTCTCTCCAGGTGGGTAGATTGGGCTTTCTCCTCTCATGCCTTTTAAAGCGATGTTGGCTGGCACAGGCATCTGGGTGGAGCTGGGACACGGTGCTTTCCTCTGAGTCAGCTGCCTGGCGGTGAGAGGCGGTGACTAGCATCACTTGTTTAGTAGGAGACGCATGTTAAGTCCTTACCTTCCAAGTGTCTGGAACATGGCTAGTGCTAGGTGGAGCTATGAACGGGTGGGTTCATTGGCAGTACCAAGTTGGGAGCAAAAAAAAGGGCGGGGGGGGGGTGGACAGACAAATCAATAAATAAATAAACTGGTATAAATATACATTTTTATTTATTAGTTTTTGTATTTTTACAGTGCATAAGTTGGAGGCGTATATAATAGTTAGACTTGGAAAAGCTTCTTATCTGGTCAGTAAGTGATCATCTCCTCAGTAAATCACTGATATTAGAATAAACACTAATAATAACACTTCTACAGAAAGTGGTGGAGGTTCTTCATCACTGTGTTCATCATTAGAACATCTCCAAAGTTCTCCTCTCTCATGGAGTCTAGTATTATTTAGAGTTCTCCTCAGATCAACACCTGGTTTGGTGGTAAATCAGGGCTTAATGATGGTAAATCAGGTGAGCTGCTGCTGCTGCTGCTGATGGAGTTGATTGAACACATCCTCCACGCTGTGCTGGCTGGACTGGGGTCTGGCATCCAGGAGAAACCTGGAGGAACCGAGCTCTGTTCTTCAGACTAGCTCACTGACAAGATCTCACTACTTTCTTTCTTCAGAATGAGAAGCTCTTGTTTCTCCTTTTTACTGGATTTTTGTTCACCTGCTTTATCTGATCTGATGGGATCGCCTAATTGCAGAGATGTGCTGTTGTGATTTACTGCCGTCTCAATGTGATTCCTCCTAGCTCGACATGTAGAAAAACCATGAGTGGTTCCGTATGACGTTACGATTGTACCTTCAGGACTTCGAGTCTTATAATGACCTTCTGTCAATGTCTGTGTTGCTTAAATCACAACAAAACTTTCACAAAAGTTGCCTTCTTTTGTCTAAGCTCCATTTATCTTCATTCAAAGCGTTTGGCAGGACTCCTCATTCTCCTTCCTGACTACCTTCTCTTCCTTACTCTTTTTGTGTCGTTTTCTATGCCGCTCGTTCCGCTCTGTATCCAGCCCTGCGGTTCCTTTTCCACCCCCCCTTCTCTTCCTCTTGTTCTGTTGGCGTGTTCCGCCTCAATTCTAAGGCTACAGTGAGGAAGCTTGAACAAGGACACCTCTGTCTCTCAGTGCTGAAGGTTATAGCCAGGGAGATTTCAACATAATAGCATTTGAGGATGGCTAAACTGGAAGGGAAATGGTTGCAGAACTGGGCGGTTTCTCTGCTGGTCCCAGACCCCCAATAACCAGATTAACTTGGTAACCTTTTGTTTATACGCCTGCAAATCAGTGCTAAGGGTTTTTTAATCAGGGCTTTTTAATAAAGTGTGTGTGTGTGCGTGCGTGCGTGTGTGTTTGTGTGTGTGTGTGTGTGTGTGTGTGTGTGTGTGTGTGTGTGTAATATATAGAAATAAATGCAGTACCAAGTTTGGATGCACCTGGTTGAATGTGTCCTGATTATCATTCGACTGGGGGGTCTTAAGAGCTCCAGCCATGACATCCTAACTACTGTGGATACCCGTGTGTCCCTAGCATCATGAGTGAGTGAGTGAGTGAGTGAGTGAGTGAGTGAGTGAGTGAGTGAGTGAGTGAGTGAGTGAGTGAGTGATAGATATTCTGAGTGGTAGCTCAGGGGTTAGAGCTCTGGGTTATTGATGACAGGGTTGTGGGTTCGATACCCGGACTTGGCAAGCTGATACTGTTGGGCCTTCACCCTCTCTACTCCCCGGGTGCTGGAGTTGGCTGCCCACCGCTCTGGGTGTGTGTGTACTCGCTGCCCCTAGTTCACTATTGGGTATGTGTGTATTCACTACCACAGATGGGTTAAATGCAGAGGGCACATTTCGCTGTAAATAGTATAGTGATATGTGCACCATATATATATATATAATATTAGTGTGTGTGTACACTGTGTTGTTGCTGCTGATTTTCCTGAGTTGATCTTAGTCTGGATCAAATGAGTTGCTGTTTTTTTGTTCTCTGTTATTTTTAACTCTGTCTGCAATTAAATTCATATAGGACCGGACCAGAACCAGAGTCCGTCTGTAAAGCACCCCTACACTAAGTCACTTCTTCCATATTGAGCACGGAAGGTGCCGATTATTTAAGGCAGTTTTTTATTTGAGTTTCACGTTCCACCTTAAATGATGCAGCAGCTACATTCTGACACTAGTACATGTCCGATACTGTAGCACCTTTTAAGAAATCTGCGTCTCCTAGGTAATTACGTACCTGATGTACAATTGGGCAACAGGTTGAATCTGTGTAGTGGACGATCCCTCATCACTTAGTGTGCGATGGATTTTTGTAAAAATCAGCAAAACTCAGTGGGGAAAGTGAGAGATTTTAGAATCTGTTACGACAGACATGTTTTTACTATATACAATATTTATCACAATATTCTGTCACATAGACAAAATGCACCAACAGCATAAAACATTAAAAAAATTATATCCAAATACTCCCACACTGAGTACTGTAATTTTTACTCAAATATGCTGCACTCCATTGAATGAAATAAGACTGATTACACTCTTTATAATACTCTTTCAGCACTGGCGATATCTACGATACACGATAACAGCATATTTTGTACCACGACAATATTTTATCGTATCGTGATCAATTTCGCTGCCACATTGCCCAGCCCAGTAAGAGTTTCTCTCCTCAGTAATAAACACTAATAATAACACTCCTACAGAAAGTGGTGGGGGTTCTCCATCACTGTGTTCATCATTAGAACATCACCTGTAGTGGACCCAAGGCTCAACCAGAGACACATTGAAGTGACCAGATATAACTGGGGCGTAGATCGTCATGTATTATCGCCGCCATGCAGAAACTATGGGTGCATTTAAGAGACATTCAGTTAAATGGTTAAATAAAGTCAAATGAGCAACGTATTGAGTCTTTTTTTTACATTGAGTTCCATTGTAGTCGCGCTCATGCAGTGTTTATAGAGTAGCATTTACATGCAAACTTTTCTCTAAACCTTTGACACTGGGGCAGCGTTCGTGCATGTGCATGCACGCCCATTCTTGGCGCCTGGACAGCTTCAATCAGGCGTGAGGTGTAAATGAGAGTGCGCGCCATCCTCCAGTGCTGCGACTCCAGTGCTGCGTACAGCTGGCTGCTCAAATGAAGTCAATAAAGCTTCCTGACGAGCTCAGACCTCTGCGTAGTGAAGGTTCTCTGCCATAGAACCTTTGCATGCTAATTGAATATCCCTCCGCTTGCTCTTTTCTTTACTCCTGCTCCAGCAGCAGACGAAGAAGTGGAGGTGTGTGTTCGGCCCATTGCCCTGCAGCGCTCTCCCAGCCTGAGGAGGTAGAGCAGGTGTTTTCTAATGGAAGGTCAACTCTCAAAGCATCACCCCCCCCACCCCCCTTCCAAACCAGCCCTCAAAAAAGGCGGCGGCAGCAACAGCAGCAGCAGCTGTGCCCTTGGGATGGAGCCTCTCATCCCTTCGGCTGGTTGAAGCAGGGGTGGAGGGGGGTTATCTGATTTCTATCAGAATCCGTAGCTGTTCAGCTCTGACTGGAAGGTAAAGGCGAGTGGGTACGCAAAAACTGAAGTGAGAACTAAACTATTGAGTGGAAATGCAGCATACACACACACACACACACACACACACACATGTGTTCCAATGCACGGTCAACCAGAGTGTGAAGTGTTCTCTTTTCCTGCTGAATTGGTTGGACTGCTTTTTTATTAATCACTCCGAGTGGTCGTTTCAGCGCTAATGTGCCTGGAAACTCAAGAGGAGAGCTAGTGATTATACTCCACTCACACACTACATGCTCTCACTCGCTCGCTCTCTCTCGCTCTATCTCTTGCAGTTATAACATCTGTTTACTCTCTCTCTCTCTCTCTCTCGTTCGCTCATGCTGTCTCTTTCTGTAACAACTTAGCTAGAACACTCGATGTCCGTATGTTTGTGGACACCCCTTCTAATGAGTGCGTTCAGCTGCTTTAAGCTGCACCGTTTGCTGACACAGACACACACACAGAAGGCTTGTCTAGTCCTTATAGAGAAGAAGTGCTGCCAATAGAATAGGACTCTCTGGAGCAGAGCAATTAGGTGAACGTACCAGCCTAATATGGGTATAAGCCCCCCAGCATTGAGCTGTGGAGCAGTGGAAGAACTGTGGTGTTCTCTGGAATGAAGGTTGGTGGAGCTCCATCCAGTGCTTTTGGGATGAGGTGTGTGTAGACTCCACGGTTGCATGTTGGGAACCAGAGCATGAACAGCCATGTATGGGAATTTGTTGTACACAGCCAGCTCAAAGGGAAAATGGGGGGAGGAGCCTACTCAAACTGGTAGGCTGGAGGCGGGGCTTGGCCGTGAGCGAGTGGCCGCAGGTGAGCTCGTTAGCGGGAGCCTCCGTGGGGAGGTATGTCGGCTCCTCCTTGTAGCCACGTGGCGTGTGGAGCTGTCCACAGCTGCAGGGATTATGCTTCAGCACCTTGGACAGCGCACATGTCCTGAGAAGGCAGACCGGCATTGCATGGCAATGCAATCAAATCCTCACAGCAATACTCCTCCAAAACCTAGTAGAAAGCCTTCTTCCCTGGATAGTAGAGACCCTGACTGAGCAGGTGTCCCAGTGCTCTTGTCCATGTACTGTATAAAGACAAACCTGTGTGTGAGGGGGGGCTCCCTTAGGATTAGGTTGAAGGGGTTAATGACTACAGGTGTATTTTGCTTTGCTGAAGCCTTAAGGGGGTTTACTCATGGGGGAGGTCAGAAGTAAAGGTGTCAGCACAAATAGCCCAGCCATTCAGCTCCTTATGAAATTCATCAAGCACATGCAGATCTGCGCTGTATTACTGGGTGACTTTGAGCTCAAGTGCCGTGGTGAAAAGTCATTGTTGCCATTCAAAGTGGCATTGATTGATGCCTCTGTTTGTGCAGTTTTCATAGTACATCAATCCAAATCCACGACACCTTTTATGTTATCTCTCTTTCCCTCTCCCTCTCTCTCTCTCTTTCTCCCCCTCCTTCTCCCTCTCTTCTGTTATCCATCTCTTCATCTGTAGCACAGTACCAGCACAGGCTACGCAATTCACCGTGCAGTTAAGGCCTGAATTTCAAAGAGGGATCAGAGTCAATTGAGGGGATGGCGCATAGCCTCTCGAACCTTTTCTGTGAATTTTGATCTCTCATAATGGTGGAATTATCAATTAGGTGGTTAGATGGTTCGGGGAAAGAGACCTCTTGGTCATTCATCAGTCTAATTAGGGCTTATCCGCAGCTAATATGTGGTTAGAAATTCCGTTGAATGCTTTAGATCTCAAGCCATCAAGCTTCCCTCGCCTGAATTTTGAACTCCTCCGTCTCCGCTAAAATGTTTGAAGCCCAAACGTACAAGAATTAAGCTTTTTCACAACATACAGGCCTGTAATTACACTTACGTTATTGAGACACGCTATACAGACAAAAGTATTTGGACACTCCCAAATATCAAGGGTACTGAACTGTCTTTACAGTTGAGGATAAGCTTCCCAGATAACATGTAATAATCCAACCAAATTGGGCACCAGAAAGTTCTGTCCATCGGTTACATATTAGCCCCACAAATGGACGCCCACCAGGGTCAGTTGATGGGACCAGGAGGGCTTAAACATGGGCACCATCTGGGCTGAGTACACTGCACATGGGGCCTAGATGGGACCAACGCGTGTACAAACCCACTTAGATCCCGTGCCCACCTGGTACCCTCCTAGCCCACGTTTCACCCTTGTGAGTCCCACATGAGCATGTTGGCTAGGTTTTTACTAAACTAAAAACATTGCTGTGAGGATTTGATTGCATTCAGTGACATAATTGCTAGTGAGGTCAGGATGTTGGATGATCACCTCCCCAAAAGTACTGGATGGCGCTCCACCACCATCATTCCAGAGAACACAGTTCTTCCACTGCTCCACAGCTCAATGCTGGGGGGCTTTATACCCCTCTAGCCCACACTTGGCATTAGGCAGCATGGTGCCAATAGGGTCATGTTTATCTGCTCCAGAGAATCTTATTGGCAATATTCCTCAACAGGGACTAGACAAGCTGTGCGTGTGTGCATTTGCACATCAGTGTCAGCAGTGGGTGCATCTTAAAGTAGCTGAATGCATTCACTAAGATGGGTGTCTACAAACATTTGGACATATGGTTTCGGACGTATAGTGTATGTGGTCGAGCTCAAATATGAGTCATGAACGGCCTGGTCTCAAACTATTCCAATTGTTTTAACATGAATTAATTATTTAATTAATTCTAAGCCACTTTTAACACACATACTTGTACAGTGCATGGGGATTCCTCTCGACATGTCTTTGCATGGGAAGCCAGGGTCAGAGCTGAGGCTCAGTCATGCTACATGCTACAGAAAGGACAGGGTATAGGGTTTTACTCAAGGGCCCAACAGTGGCAGCCTAGTGGACCTGGGTGTCAAACCCACAATCTTGTAATCAATAAACCAGTAGGTCAAACCACTGAGCCAGCATGTCCCTTACGTAGAATCGTTAGGTGCAGTCGTTCTGTCCTACAGTGGAATAAGGCAGAACTGAAGGAGTTACAGCCCCGTAACCACCTAAAGCCAATCTTTTGGAAACGTGATGACCTCTTATTAAGAACATTTAAGTAGCTCAAGTCTGAGTCCTGGAACTCCCCTCTCTCTTTATTAGAGCCATTTTTTTTACCTTTCACCAACTGTCAGTTGACCAATAAGCCATGCTTAAATGAGCAATAATTACAGACTTCTCCATTACTTCCATTTCCATTTCTTCACACAGCAAAATCACTCACATTTGGTCCATTTGGGAATAGGGTAGCTACAGTGGTTTTGTGGAGTTAACAGTTTTGCTCTCCAGGTTTGGTACTACCAGAGCTTCAGATAGGGGATGGGATCATTATTATTATTATAATTATGTTAATGCAATATGATATTGCAGTGCTCTTTCCTGAGTGTATTCTTCTCAGCATTAAGCAACTATGTTTTTATACTTTTAAAAATATTCAGACGAGGCTTGCAAGGTATCTAGGGGTGTTTTCACCCCCGAAAGTCTGAACCATTGTGTATGTTTGATCTGTTTAGATTTGGCTTCACATTGCAGTTCGGCAAGCACTCTAAAAGCAAAGCACTCTTCATGATGTAGACTACATGTCCAAATGTTTGTGGACACCCCTTCAAAAGAGTGCTTTCACTGGTCTAGAGGGCTATTAAGCCCCTTAACATTGAGCTGTGGAGCAGTGGAACGGGGTTCTCTGGAATAACGTATCGTCCTTCATCCAATACTGGAATGAGATGGGGTGGAGTGGTGTTTGTGACCATTATCCAACATCCTGACCTCAGTAACGCTCTTGAGACTGAATGCAACAAAAGCAGGATACACTCTTTCTAATACCCTTGCGCCAACATCTCTTCCCAGAACAAATAAATGAACAGATGGATCTGGTTCCATATTACAGCAGAACCAACCTCACGCTCAGAACTCCAGACTAGCTCCAATTCACCAAATGAACGAGCTCGTCCTGCAGCAGTTACATCATCACTGACAGATCTGGCAGTCCCCATGTGCTCCCACCTCTGTCTTTCTTTTACTGCTTTTCCAGTTCTTTTGCTTCTTCTATTGTTTAATGGGTGACGAGACCCTGCCGCAACATCCTGTAATTGGTCGAAAAGTCCAAACCATCCAAAAAAAATGTTTCCTCACTGCAATCCAACCCACTTGTTTGGTCTAGACAGAGACCACTTCTTTTGGTCAGACCCAATAACTGTTGAAAACATGGACAGCGCAGTGTGTCCCAATGGTAAAGCCACCCAAGGTCTAGCGCCTCTGCTGGCTGGTTGTGGTAGGATGTGTAGCTCCGCCCATCCTTGTATGTAATTATTTCATTTTCCTCCTCTAAACTACCTTTCCATCTCCAGTGTCTCCAAACTCCCTGTGCTGATAATTATTCTCTTCTTAAACCTTTACTCTGCATAAGAAGAGTAAGAAGGCGGGGCTACACTTAGGAATAAAGTGATTGACAGACAGCTTTGGCTGGAAGAGACCAGTCGTCTGCAGCAGGACCTGAATGGTGTCCTTTCTGTTCAGTACATGGAGGAGCTGCACTTTTACTGTTGGAGTGTCCACTTATCGACAAAGTGGGAATCCATGGGGGGAAATCCACTCTAAGCCTAATGAAGGTGGTCTGGGAGATGCTTGGTCTGGGAGAAGGGGGCAGGTCTCTGGACTCTACTCGTCGCTAAGTTCTAAGGGAATGAAACAACAGCTCCCATAATATTCTAGTCTTCGGTCCTAACAATTTATTTTTAAAAAAATTATAATTTGCGGCAACTTTTACACTTTTTGTTTTGATTTGGACCAAACTGAAAAGTCAGAACGTCCGGACCAAGCATCGAGATTTCACTGTTGAGTATGCACCCTGATACCAACAGCATGAGCAAGTGCATGATGCACAGTACAGCATTATCCCTCCACACGAAGAGAAGGTATCTGCTCCATTATCCACTTACAGTAATGATTATTGCTGACTTCCGCTTGAGCTGCAGTGACCGGTTAGTTATTTTGAGAATGCAGACTGATCCCTGCAGACTGTCAGTTTGTAGGTCCACTTTGAGCAGTGCTTTGGCAAAGATAAGGCCAAGATCAGTGGGCCGTATTCACAAATATCTTCCTAAGTGTTTTCTTACATTTGTTCTTGAGGAAAGTCCTAATAGGTAGTCTAGGTCAGATTCATTATGTGACTATACAGCGCTGGATTGTTCACAGCTCTGCTCTTACGATGATGGATCATCCCATTGTCCTTGTAAACTTATGATAAGTTCCACATAAGAAAGTAAGCACAGTGAATGTCGGAATCTGTGTGAAAGCTTGGTAAGTGGGTTTCAAAAAGAAAATTCTTCTTAAGAAAGGTTGGTGAATAAGGGCCAGTGGTGTTTGATTGAATTGCCCTTGGTATGCTGACCTGCCCCTAAGACTGGGTGATAAAACCTGGTAATAAAAATTTCAAGTTTTGACTCGTATAATATTTGTCACAATGCACTTCGCTGAGCGTGTGGAATAGCTCGCCTCTTCTGACTTTTCAGTCAAGGACTAAAACCTTTGTACTTAGCATTTTTCCTCTGATCATGACTGCAAGCTGTTGAATACCACACAGAGATCGAATTCCCAAGTTCAAGACTTCATCTGTTGCAGGCAATACAGAGGCTTTGTGTTAGTTTGTTACATCATCAATGATCAAAAGCCAAGAGCAGACTTTCAAGGGCTATCATAGTGTTTCTGAATACATATCTGGAATTGAGATCTGGGTGTGGATTCACAAAAGGTTTTCTAAGGGAAAAACGTACAAAGAATCTTCAAGTACAGATCATGGAAAAAAAATTAAATCGAATAAAATAAAAAATAAAATAAAACCCTCTAATATCCCTAAAAGTCTCAGTTACTTTAGGATTTTCTCAAGACGCACTTTATTGGATTTTAAATTTAGATCATTTGTAACATTTTACAGCTTATCATAAACAACACAACTTTTTTGTATTGATCCTTGCTTGCTTTATTTCTAGATGACTGTAATGCATTGTATGTAGGACTTCCTGCAAGTACAGGGAACAAACTACAGCTTGTGCAAAATGCAGCAGCAATGCTAACTCGGCAAACAAACAGCAGTGGTGGCTCAGCGGTTAGAGCGCCAGGCTATCGATAACAAGGTTGTGGGTTCGATTCCCGGGCTCGGCAAGCTGACCCTTGGGCCCTTGAGCAAGGCCCTTTACCCTCTCTGCTCCCCGGGCGCTGGAGTTGGCTGCCCACCGCTCTGGGTGTGTGTGTGTGTACTCACTGCCCCTAGTTCACTAATGTGTGTGTGTCTTCACTACCACAGATAGGTTAAATGCGGAGGACACATTTCACTGTACAGTGACCAATACGTGCCCCTTTACAAGCTCATATTACAGCACTATCGGCACATCTTCACTGAATGCCTGTTTCTTTTAGGATCAACCACTAAAATGTAACATTTTAATTCTAGTTTTTAAATCTCTTAGTCTTGCA
Organism: Salminus brasiliensis; assembly: GCF_030463535.1. Classification (NCBI taxonomy): domain Eukaryota; kingdom Metazoa; phylum Chordata; class Actinopteri; order Characiformes; family Bryconidae; genus Salminus; species Salminus brasiliensis. The sequence goes on from NC_132881.1 coordinate 47,340,508, forward strand.
GCTACTCAGAAATGTATTCAGGTGCTAAACCCTATGTTCCAAATCATGCTCTAAGGAAAGTTGGCAATAGTGGAGAGGCAGATTTCTGTTTTTATACACCAAAGATCTGAAACACCTTGCCAATAAACATCAGTAAGGCTCCTTCTGTTTAAAAAATAAAAAATAAAAATAATAATAATAATAATAATAATAATAATAAAATAAATAAATACAAAATATATACAAATTCTATGTATTTACTTTAGCATTTAACTTTTTTATTTAGAAATACATTTGTATTCATTTATATTCTTGTGCATTTCCATGTATATATATATATATATATATATGTATGTACTTTTGCTGCTATTGCTTTTATTTCTTGCATTGTTATTATGTTATAAATTCATTGGAAAGCCATCATCTTCCTTACATAAAAACTAACTGTACTCCAGTTTTCCAATTTTCCACTATTTCAATGGATCATTTTAGAGGCTGACCTTCTGAAGTCTGCAACCGGCTTGAGTTTGTCATGAGGTTGAGAAAATATTTAAGAACATATGTTTTTTTTAAGATGTATGTGACATTTTATATTAATAATTAAAAAGTTAAGAAAAGCAGAAAAGTGAAAATTGAGGTAAATTCTTAAAAGTATGAAGAAAAAAGCTCCTGTGAGTTTCTTTCAAGACACGTTTTTTGAATGTCCAAAAGTTTGTGGACACTCATTCTAACGAATGCATTCAGGTACTTTAAGTTGAGGCCATTGCTGATACAGATGTGCAAATGCACAGAGGTAGATGGATGATCAGTCATTGGGCTGGATTAAGCTATTAAGTGTGTGTATGTATGTATGTATGTGTGTGTGTGTGTGTGTGTGTGTGTGTGTGTGTGTGTGTGTGTGTGTGTAAGGAAATGAGAGTTAGAGAGAAAAGTCACGCAAAGCGAACACAACACCGACCCTCCAGCTACTGACCACCTTTGACCTTTGTGTGAATTGATTTGCTAGATTTTGACCTATGGTTGGACCAGCAATGTGCAAATAGTGTATAGCAATACATAGAGCCCTGAATACATCCTAAACTCCAGCAGGTCCAGAAAAAGTCAAAAACTGATCTCAGATCAATGTGGAGGGACCGCTGCTTCCAGCATCTTCGTTTCGGCCCAAAATCCCTTGATTAAAGAAACAGGGTGTCGGTGTCTGCCCTGAGCCTGCATGGCTCCTGTTCCTGAGGTTACTAATGCAATTAATGCTGTCTGCGCTCGGAGGGTTTAATTCCGTAGACTAGAAGCGGCACGGGATTAATTAGCCGCAGACCTGCAGTCAGACCCAACGTACCAATCCGCTCCCGTTTCCATGGAAGTGCCGCCTTCCTCGGCAGCCGCTGGTATTTTTAGGGAACTGTTGACGGAGACTGATGTGATGAGCTGACGAGGGTTTCTCACCCTAAGACTGTCGCTTTTTTAAGATACGACTCGACAAGTGCTCAAGACTAATGCAAACAACCCGGAAGGGAATAATCTCTCCGACTAACAACGGTGCTCATTAGACTTGTTAAACTTCCAATCCAATTACTTTTATCAACAAATAACAAATTAATCCTCATGAGGAAATGAAGGATGACCTCACGTAAACATCACGTTTAAGCCCTCTTAAAGACTTTCCGTCGAAAGCCTACAGCTCCCACAATGCCCGGTGCAAGCTCCCCTCCCCGTCATAGCAGGTTAATCACTCCACAAATAACCGTGTAGTTTCTCACATTGACTCAGTTAATCTCCCAGCCAGCGCCGTCAAGCAGCATCCTCATAAAGTCCTAATCAGTCTGGACTTTTGAGCTTGTTCGCTCTCTCTCTCTCTCTCTCTCTCTCTCTCTCTCTTTCTCTCTCGCTCACTCGCGCGCTCTCTCTCTCTCTTTGGTCTGCTCTTTATTTTCAGTTTAATGTGTAAATTTCAGTGTTACTGACATTGAGCAGGTATGGATGGATGGATATAGGAGATGGATAGGTGTATATTGGATGAATGGATAATGAGAGATAATGCTGATGGATGCTGATAGGTGGATAATGGAGAGATGGATAATGGAGAGATGGATAATGGAGAGATGAATGGATAATGAATAGACGGATAATGAACAGATGCATATTGAATAGATAGATGGATAATGGACAGATGCATATTGGAGAGATGGATAATGAGAGATGGATAATGAGATGATGGATAGATGTATCTTGATAGATAGATGGGTGGATAATGTATAGATGAGTATTGGATAGATGGATAATGAGAGATGATGGATATGTGTTTATTGGATAGATGGATGGATAATGGAGTTAGATGGGTATAGATACATGTATAATGGACAGATGCATATTGATAGATACTGATAGATGGGTAATGGATATGCTTATATTGGATAACAATAGATGATGGACAGGTGTATAGTGGATAGATGGATGGACAATGTGTATTTGATGAATAATGCATAGATGGATAATGGATAAATGGATAGATAGATGGATAATGGAGAGATGGATAATGGGAGATGATGGATAGATGTATATTGGATAGATGAATGGATGATGAATAGATGGATGATGGACAGATGCATATTGGATAGATGGATAATGAGAGATGATGGATAGGTGTGTATTGAATAGATGGATGGATAATGAAGTTAGATGGATATAGATAGATATATAATGGACAGATGAATATAGATAGATAGATAGATACTGATAGATGGGTAATGGATATGCTTATCTTGAATAACGATAGATGATGGACAGGTGTATAGTGGATAGATGGATGGATAATGTGTATTTGATGAATAATGCATAGATGGATAATGGAGAATATACAGAATATAGACAGATGGAACATGATTATAGATTAACACTGATAAATGGATAATGGAAATGGATGCATATAGATGATGGTTATAGATGGATATTGGAGATAAATGGATCTAAATAGATGGATATTATGAATGGATAGATAGATGGATAAAGGAGATGAATATAGATAGCTGGATAATGGATAGACAGATAATGGAGATAAATGGATCTAAATTGATGGATAATGATTATAGATGAATACAGATGGATGAATAATGTATGGATAGATGTATACTAAAATAGATGGTGGACATAAATGGAAATTGGCAAATAATAAATAGGTACATGGATAATGGAGATTATAGATATTGGAAATACATAGATCTACACTGATGGGTACATACGAATAGATGGATGGATAATGGAGGGCTATAGATAATCTAGATGTATGGATATGGGGAATAGATAGATGGATAATGAAGTTGTGGATCTAGATATATGGATACAAATTGATAGATTGGTGGGTAGGTAGACTGATCACTTTGCAGGGATAGAAATCAAATGTGTACCAATATAGAGAGATGTAAATATGATGGAATATAATACCAACAATGCAAAATGAATATCACTTAAATGCAGGGAGTGACACCCAGGTTTGGCTCTCAGGTCTACAGGTCAGATTTGTGGTTGTAAGCCCGAGTACACTGATCAGTCAGTACATGAATGCTTTCTTGCGTATTAGCAGTGAGGTGTGATCCAATTTCCAGTCCTGGGTTGTGCAATCACAGACAGATATGGGCATTAGGTGGACAGTCCGTTACATCAGCCGTTCAGTTGACTACCAGTGATTTACAAAATCCAGGACCAGAAACGGCCCCTTTTAACGGCAGCGCCTTGTGTATCAGTGCATTGATTGGGGTTATACTTTAGAGCCAGGAACCCCCTCTAGTGGACAGTAGTACACAGTGCATGTGCCCTAGGTTTCACCCACTGATGAAGTACGTAATGGATGAAGTTGGAGTTGCTAAGTGATCGTGTCTCTTCCATACCTCTATGCAGAGGTGTGTACAGCTGTAATAGAGTTCTTTAACTTATAGCAGAGGATTAATCTTTATAAAAAAAAAAAACAAAACAGCTGATAATACATGGCTCATCATTTTGCACCTAATAGATGACTTTTATATGCAGTAAAACATCATCTGTGGCATATCACTGAGAATGATGCGTCTGATGATGGTTGCTTTAAGAAAGCCTTGAATGAACAGAGGCTTGTTTGTCTTTCCGTTCTGTTTTGTGGTCTCTGCCGCAGACGGACGGTTTGGGAGGATATGTATACTGCCCAGATCGTTAACTTTGTAATCAGGATGTATTTTATGGTGCGCTGGTTCTGGAGTCTCCGCAGTGTGTGGGTGTGATTGGGGTCAGGATCTGTCTGTGAAAATGTCTGAAATGTTGCTTTTATAAGCTTTCATCATCTCAATAATTTACACCTGCACTGGGTTGTTGGAAGGTTAAGGACAAGTGCTGTCCTCTTTGGGTTCGTGTCGCATGCCAGTAATATTTGGGCCCAAATAATCTTGAGAATTACATTTTACATTTGTATGATGATGGAATCAGCATAGAATCAGTAGGTTACTTTAGGGGTCAAATAAATAAAAAAGAAGGAACTGGATTTTATGATGTTTTGAGGATTCCAGCCTTTTTTACTGTTTAAAAAGAAAACTGCTTATGTTGCACATGTGCTACTTTTAGATGTGTCGAATGTGTTGAATCTTAATTTTACTAATTCAGTTTTTTCATGTTTTATATTATAATAATAATAAAAATAATAATAATAATAATAATAACAAAAAAACATTAAGTTTATTTATTTATATTTAAATAGTTTATGTGGTTCTCTGGGCATCTTCAGTAGTTTAGAGAAGAAAGCAGAACTATTACATGTTTATTATAACAGAATCAAACTATTTTTTTTTCACAGTTGATTCATTCATACTTATAGTTAATTAATGTATATATATTCTCTGGACAGTAGAGACTGTTACTCCAACAGAAGCAGGATCAACTCTTTTCAACACCCTTGATTCTAGAAGAAGCAATAAAGGAGCAGGTGTCCCAATACTTTTGTCCAAGTATATGAAAATTATCTCATCTGTCAGAGACGTCTACAGACGTGTTCCTGATGTAACCTGTGAGACCTGGAGTCTTGGTGTCTGATTTAAACCTCAGATGTTTAGTAAGGTCTGCTCTGGATACCTATATAATTTATACTCTTGATTTCAGAAGAAATTTATTTACTTGTTTATTTGTTTGTTTATTTATGTGAATATCATCTTTGGAGCTCTGGACCTCACTGGAGTAGTTTACAGTACCAAAAAGCAGGACTGCATTTGTACCCGACACACATCCCACATCTACGTGTGTGACTCATGTCACATGTCCACCTGTATTTCTATTAGCGGCTCTTTCACCGTATTTCACACCTCACTTCTCTCTGTTTTTCTGTCATTCATGCTGCCTTTTCCTTCTCTCTCTCTGTCTTGCTTACTTTCACTGCACGTCTCGCTCCCTCTCTACTTCAACTGGAGTGTTTTTCCGTGGCTCCCCTCCGTAGTGAACCGTAGGGACCAGGCCGGTGCGGATAATGGCGTCCACGCATGCGGCTCACTCTCTGACAGGCCCGAGTTGGAGTTGTTGTGGCTCCCCAGCGGGGGTGGGGGGGATTTTGAGAGGGGGGGGGTGGGTAGGGGGCAGTAAAGCGAGAGTCCGGTGACTGGCTGACACCTCAGCACACCTCTCACTGAGACACGGCTCACACACGGCTGCCCGTGAGCTGTACTTAAGGCACTCACGCCGAGACGCACCATTACCTCCAGTCTTCGGGGTCCTGGGCCTGACAGGCGCTCGCCTGGGCTGGGAATGGCGCTCTGACGCTGGGGGCAGGCAGGAGTGGGGAGTTCTCTAAAAAAAACAAAATTTGTGTGTGTCTAGTATAGCATCATACATGCATGTCAAGCACCCACCCACAAACACACACACATACACGCACAGAGAGAAATAGTGTATACAGTACAGCATCATGAATACATATGATACCCTTGCTTTCACACCCCACAACACACACACACACTCTGAGCAATAGCGTGCCCAGTACATCGTCATGAATACATACAGTGCCTCTGCTTCTGCACACGCCTGCCTCCACTCACATCTACAACACTGTGAAGTTTTAGGCCTCTAAACGCACTACTTAAACCTACGTCTCTCAGCAGTGAGAGAGTTTTTACAGTAGAAGCTCCAGATCTGATCAGAACAGATAAAGCAGGTGAACATAAATCCAGTAAAAAGGAGAAACAAGAGCTTCTCATTCTGAAGAAAGAAAGTAGTGAGATCTTGTCTCATGGTGAGCTAGTCTGAAGAACAGAGCTCGGTTCCTCCAGGGTTCTCCTGGACGCCCCCCAGTCCAGCCAGCACAGCGTGGAGGATGTGTTCAATCAACTCCATCATCAGCAGCAGCAGCTCACCTGATTTACCATCATTAAGCCCTGATTTACCACCAAACCAGGTGTTGATCTGAGGAGAACTCTAAATAATACTAGACTCCATGAGGAGAACTTTGGAGATGTTCTAATGATGAACACAGGGATGGAGAACCAGCACCTCTTCTTTAAATTCAAACAATTTACAATTTATTATTATTAATTATTATTATTATTATTATTATTATTATTACTTAAATACCAATATATGCACATATTTATTCAGTATTGTCACCTGTCTGCTGACATCCCGCTCCTCCTGTACATTTTTCATTCCTTATAACTATTATTCTTTATAACTGCACTGTCTTTCATCTCCAGTTGGTTTCAATGCATATTTTATACATTTATTGTTATTATTATTATTATTATTATTATTATTGTTGTTGCTGTTGCTGGTTATCATTATTATTATTATTATTATTATTATTATTATTATTATTATTATTATGTAGAGCTCTCAAGAACTCAAATCTGTATCAAATATGATACCCTTGGCATTAAAGGGTTAAACAGGAGTAATGGAAGGATGTCCACACCACGCTTCACTTTGACGTCATTTGTCATAATAATGCTACAATAGCGTCATCTCTACACCTCTACACACGCGTCTCTTGCAAACTAGGATGAAATCCGTCTCTGATATCTGTCTCTCTACACACACACACACACACACACACACACACACACACACACACACACACACACACACAGACACACACTCGCAGCTGCCTGCTGCTCTCCCAGTGTGTGTACAGTGTGGGGTTACTCTCTAGCTAAAGGCATACATTTAGCCTCATCAGAGCCTGCTAATGAGTTTCTGCCACCGTCTCCCACCCTGCAGAGAAATTGACATCACAGATGTGAGCGTAAACAGCACGCAGTGACATTAAGCAAGTTGGTTTTTACTTTCACTAAAAGGTAATGGACAGGCCTTTGTAGTACAGATGAAATAACTAGCACTGCCCAAGACCGGGAAATGAATCAGGGTTTCAATAGCTCTTAATGTCTCCGCTGCAGTCATGTTGATTGCCTCTGGTCGTGTTGGTTTTTTTTCTTCTTCATGCTGGAATAGCTGTTACGCTCGGAGGGCCGAGCGAGGGTCGTGTGTAGAGTTCATCAAACATAGGACAATCGAAAATGTCTGAAATGATTGAGAGAGATAGAGGGCATGAATAATGCATGTCCCATTACTCAGCATGATTGGTGACGAGAGTTTAGCACGTTTAAGCAAGATGAATTCATCTGCGCAGTAGAGGGGAGAAACTCCAGGCATTTGGAAAGATGGCCAACCTCACCCTCCTCCTCATCCTCATCTTCATCACCAACATGGAGACTTATGAGGTTTTAATTGTGTTTTTTTTTTTTTTTTTTTATTGAATTTTTCCCGATTCATTACTGCCACAAGTTCATCGCTCCCCCTGGCACTAGCAATGCTCCGGACACTAGGAGGGTAGGGCCTTAACACACATCTCATCAGATACATGTGAGGTCACCCACCTCCTCTTTTCTAACTGCTGCTGATGCGGCATCGGTGTGCAGCCGACACTCTCGGAGGAAGGCGCCGGGTCTCCAGCTCCACCACACCAGCTAACAGAGGCCTGTGATGGCCAACATCGCTTTGAGAGTGATGAGAGGAGTGAGCGCCATCTACCCACCCAGAGAAAGTATGGCTATATATATGCGCCCCCCCCCCCCCCCCCAATACTTTATTCTACCTTTCACAGGTTCTGCCTACAGTAGGAGGACTAGACTGTCTAGTTTGTCATTATTGTAATTAAATATTGAAAATTATCAGTTGAAATCTTCTAAAATTCATGTATTTTTGCTCCAACTTAATATTAAGTGTCAGTAATAACTGTATAATGTACAGAAACAATGTAACTGCTGGTGTTTTATTTGTTACAGATGTATTTCAGCCTATGTACACTATATGGACAAAAGTATTAGGACACCTGCTCATTCACTGTTTCTTCTGAAATTTTTTGGTATTAAAAAAAAGTTGAACTTGCTTCTGTTGGAGTAACTGTCTCTACTGTCAGAATACTGTTAGAATAGGGGTTAAGGTTAGGTAGATTAAGATAATTACAGTTTTGTAGTTTTTGATTTGTTACAGTAGCGTTGGATTTGAAGAGTCGATTCTCATTGGTGAGTCAACTCTGACATGATTCTTCTTTAGTGTTTTCTTTGTCACCAGAGTTCCTATTCTATTGGCTGCAGTTCTCTACAGTGACTAGACAGGTTTGTCAGATTTGCACATCTGTGTCAGCAATGGGTACAACGTACAAGTAGCTGAATGCATTCTTTAAAAGGGGTGTCCACAAACATTTAGACATGTAGTGTCACACCTAGTATATGGAACAGTCATACTGGAATGAGTGATGCCCAACATGGCCACCTTAAACCCACAGTCTCTTCATCTTCCTTTCTCCTTCTCTCTGCTCCATACCTCGCTAACGTTCCCCATGCTCTCGCTCTCGGTGACCTTCTCCACTAATGAGCGAGAGATCCAGTAACCTTGAGAGAAAGCGTGAGAGAGAGAGAGAGCTGAAGAGAGAAGGGGAGCTAGCTCACCATTCACCCTTTCCTCCTCGCGACTCCTTCATTTCCTGTGCTGTCAGGCCGGGTTAGGGCTAGCATGCATCTTCTTGTTTCCTCCATGGAAAAGCCTCCAGAGGCAGACGCAACCCTCTGCGCCCGCAATGCCCCATTGTAATGCCCTTATTGACTGTGGCACCCTAGCAGCACCCTGACTCGCAGCTAATGCGCCGAAATACACGGGCGGATTGCACCTGACGTCCGGGACGTTTAGGGACCGGCTCCTTTAGGCCCGAATGAAGCCTGCTGGCAGAGTAACAAGCTTAAACAGGGGTTTTACAGTGGCAGGGCTCTATTCAGCAGCAGAGCTAAATTGAATCTGGGCCTGATGGAGGAAAATACTGTGTGTGTGTGTGTGTGTGTGTGTGTGTGTGTGTGTGTGTGTGTGTGTGTGTGTGTGTTAAAGATATCTATTTTCAGTCCTTATGCTCTTGGATTTGATTGACAAGGTAATGGTATGGTTAGAAGAGATCCTTATGATGTGCGTCTCATGCAGTCTGTGCAGGACCAGCGTGATGACTGTTCAGATTCACAGCCTCAACAATCTGTTGTAACTATGGATACGCTGAGAAAACGTCTCCTAATGATCGGCACATTACAACGCTGAGACTTGTAGGCAGACCTGAGGCTGAACTGCGGGTCTTTACCCCTCATTTTCTGCTCTCTGCTGAAACATACAGCCGGTTTTGGCTAAATGTGACTCATTAACCTCAGGAAATCATAATCCTGTAGTAGTAGTTGAGGGAGAGTGGTGGCTCAGTGATTACAGCGCTGGGGTTATTGGTCAAAGGGTTGTGGGGTCGATGCCCAGGTCCACTAAGCTGCAACTGTTGGGTTCCTGAGCGAGTTCCTTGACCCTCTCTGTTCCAGGGGTGCTGCGGTATGGCTGACCCTGTGCGGTATGGCTGACTCCAGCATTTTTAACCCTCTGGAGTCTCTAAGAGTCACAGTTCAAAACAGGCACTTGCGTATTAGGTCATATCCATGTGTGTTATATCAGACTGTTCAGAACAGCCTCCGCTCTCTCGATAAGGAGAGCCTATGTGAGATAAAGCACTGTGTGAGAAGATGCATATTTCCTGTAAAAGCATCCCTTTTCTCAAGTGGACGAACTGTTCTGGGGCTGGAAACGGGTTCACCAGAGTCTCAGCTTCACTGAAGCAGTGGACTGTCTGAATACGAAAGTGTAGAAACAGCGACAGGCAGGAGACGAGTTTCTGAGTGTCCATTGGTCAGTTTCACACGAAGCTAAAGACGGACGCACGAATCCAGCTTATTTTACAGATGGGAGGAATTACAGATGGGAGGCAGACGACGGATTCACGGATCCACCAGTTAGGCACGACCAGAGGCAGAGACCAGTATCTCTACCAGTATCTTTACAGTCAGTGAGACGCAGTTAAGCAGTCTACAGATTCACGAAAGTGTTTTTTTTTTCTGTGCTGTATTATATCAAAGATATCAACAGATAAAAATAAGGTATGAATAATATTAATAATATTTATTATTAGAATAAATATGTTATAAAAAATATTCGAAAAAACATTATATCACACAAATATATATTTGTGTTAAAAAACAAAATAAACAAATAAAAATGATACAAAAAAGTGAGGTGTGTGTGTGTGTGTATATATATGTATATATAAAATATATATATAAAATATATAAATAACTAGTTTATTGATTGTGGTTGTTTGAATCAGTTGTTGGTATTGATATATTGGCTCATAATATATTTAGAAAATAAAACCGTTCAACAAAGAATTGAGACAGGGGCACCTAAAAGCCCACGATGATCCCAGAAGCCATTTTTGCAGTTACCTCAGTTAAAGGCAAACAAGAGCCATAGGTGGTGTCAGTATAGATGTGATGATGATGATGATGATGATGATGATGATTGTTTGAAAATTACTGCAAACTGCAAATCGCTAAATGGTAATGGTGACAAATTGCATCTTAATTTAATGTCCTCTTCAATAAACAGATTAAATAAAGTAAAAAATAAATAAATAAATAAATATAAATAATAAACACAGCACATTTTGATCATTTATATTATATATATATATATATATATATATATATATATATATATGTGTGTGTGTGTATGTGAGAGATGGATAGATACTTTATTAAAGCTATAGAAATGTACACTATAAAGCTCTTTACAGCTATAAAATTGATAAAATATTAAATTCAGATCATATTTTGGACATGCAAATCAAATCACATTTGTGGCGCCACATTAACACTGCTAATTGTCATCTGAGGTACATCTTAGTTAAACAGTCCCTCACAATACATTTAAAATGCATTAGCTTACACTGTACTCCCACTGTTGCACTGTGTCAGTGTGAGATCACACAGCTACAACAAAAAGGGAGACGACATTGATCCCATAAGTCGCCTTCAATCTTTTAACTGTGTTACTGATTCATGCTGCGGTCATGTGGACTTTGTGTATTCGGTCGTCTCTGTAAGCACACAAATGAAAGCGGTTGCTGGTGTCGGTACAGATATGATGCTGATGATGATGATGATGATGATGATATTTTCAAACAAACTCTTGTTTTGATGACTCAGTGGTCGAGCACACTTTTTCTCAAGCCTGTCATTTTTTTTTGTTATGCCCCGTTCTAGATAATGTAGTTGAGAGAGAGATAGAGAGAAATAGAGATGGAGAGAGAGAGAGAGAGAGAGAGAGAGAGAGAGAGAGAGAGAGAGAGAGAGGATAGAAAAAAAAAAAGATCATTTTGCCAAGACCTGAAGCGTTACGCAGGCTCGGGGCTGGGCAAATTCAATAAAGAAACAATCAAGCACGGTAACACGGCATAATGGCTTTTTAAAAAAGATAAATGTTTGGTAAATGACTCCTTGATGTCCAGGAGGAAGGGGAGAGAATGGCTTTGTGCATTAGGCGAAGAAAGGCACGGCTCTGACCCAGCTGCTGCTTCCTGATTACCAGCCAAATTGCAGTAGAATTCCCTTTGTCTTGGAGCGAGTGAAGGCCATTCTTCTCCCCACCACTGCTTTCCTCTTAGTGTGTGTGTCTGTGTGTGTCATAAAACCAGTGAGAAAAAAGAGATAATGAGAGAGATGGTGTTGTGTGTGTGTAAACTTACACATGTATGCCTCAGACGAGTTGTCTGTCCTCCATTACTGACTGCATTGAAGTTTACATGGACTCTGCGCTCACTATTAATCTTATAATTGCTGCTATTATTATTATTATTAGTAGTAGTAGTAGCAGTAGTAGTAGTAGTAGTAGTAGCATTATTATTATTATTAGTAGTAGTAGTAGCAGTAGTAGTAGTAGTAGTAGTAGTAGTAGCATTATTATTAGTAGTAGTAGTAGCAGCAGTAGAAGTAGTAGTTAAATAGTACTTATTAGTTAAATAATAATATTAATTAAAGTAGTAGTAGTAGCAGTAGTAGTATTGTTGTTATTATTATTATTATTATTAGTAGTAGTAGTAGTAGTAGCAGTAGTAGTATTGTTGTTATTATTATTATTATTATTAGTAGTAGTAGTAGTAGTAGTAGTATTGTTGTTATTATTATTATTATTATTAGTAGTAGTAGTAGTATTGTTATTATTATTATTATTATTATTAGTAGTAGTAGTAGTAGCAGTAGTAGTATTGTTGTTATTATTATTATTATTAGTAGTAGTAGTAGTAGTAGTAGTAGCAGTAGTAGTATTGTTACTATTATTATTATTATTATTAGTAGTAGTAGTAGTAGTAGCAACAGCATGAGTAGTAGTAGCAGCAGTAGTATCATTATTATTATTAGTAACAGTAGCAGCAGTAGTAGCAGCGTGGTAGTAGCAGCAGTAGTAGTATCATTATTATTAGTAGTAGTAGTAGTAGTAGTAGCAGTAGTAGTAGTAGTAGTAGCAGCAGCAGCATGAGTAGTAGTAGCAGCAGTAGTATCATTATTATTAGTATTAGTAGTATTAGTAGTAGTAGTAGCAGTAGTAGTAATAGTAGCAGCAGTAGTAGTAGTAGTAGTAGTAGCAGCAGTAGTATCATTATTATTATTAGTAACAGTAGCAGCAGTAGTAGCAGCGTGGTAGTAGCAGCAGTAGTAGTATCATTATTATTAGTATTAGTAGTAGTAGTAGCAGTAGTAGTAGTAGCAGTAGTAGTAGCAGTAGTAGCAGTAGTAGTAGTAGCAGTAGTAGCAGTAGTAGTAGTAGTAGCAGCAGCAGCATGAGTAGTAGTAGCAGTAGTAGTATCATTATTATTAGTATAATAATAATAATAATAATTAGTAGCAGTAGTATCATTATTATTATTGTTAGTAGTAGTAGCATCGCTTAATGCAATAATACAAAAAATAACACCCAAACAACCACATGGGCTACCACATCAACCACTAGGCAACATCTAAGCAACATAAAGCAATTCATGCCACCTTGCCAGCTAGCAAGACCATAGCAACCACCTAGGATACCATAGCAAGTGCTTAGCAACATTATAATGGCCATCTAGCAATCACGTACACCATAGCAACTGCCTGAGGTACCATAGCAAGCACTCAGCTACACTGTAGCGGCCACCAAAAAACACCATAGTAGCCACTTAGCAAGCCCCTAGCAACCACCTGGGATACCATAGCAAGTACTTAGCAACACTAAGGTGGCCACTTAAAAACACCATAGCAGCCCCCTAGCAACCACTTGGGATACCGTAGCAACTGCATGGACCACTAAGACCGTAAGACCACTGTCCTACATCATATCAACCATCTGGGATACAATAGCAAGCACTTAGAAATGCTATAACGGCTACCTAGCAACAGCATAGCAACCACCTGGGATACCATAGCAACTGTTTAGCAAGACCATAGCAACCACCTAGCAACCACTTTCTACATCAAATCAACCATCTGGGATACTATAGCAAGCACCTAGCAACACCATAGTGGCCACCTAGCAACACTATAGCATTCATGTAGCAACACCATAGCAGCCCCCTAGCAAGACCCTAGCAACCACTAGGGATACCATAGCAACTGCATGGAAGGGCCACTGTCTTACATCATATGAACCATCTTGGATACAATATCAAGCCCTTAGCAATGCTATAACGGCTACATAGCCACAGCATAGCAACCAACTGGAATAGCATAGCAAATACTTAGAAAGACCATAGAAACCACTTTGCTACATCAAATCAACCATCTGGGATACTATGGCAAGCACTTAGCAACACCATAGTGGCCACCTAGCAACACTATAGCATTTATGTAGCAACACTATAGCGGCCACCTATCAACCACTAAGCAACAGCATTGCCTCCATCATCTGGGATAAGTTAGCAACCACCTTCCAACACCTTAGCAACCACCTGGAACACCATGGTGCGTGGAAGTGGGAACCACTGAGGCTGTGCAACCATGCTGCGTTTCCATGCACCTCTGAGCATAGCGACGGTCTTCTGTGAACCTTTAGTGATTGGTCATTTATAAGTGGTTTGGAGTGGAGAGATAGATAGTGTTCAGCATGTGTTCCTATGCATGTTGACGTGTGTGTTCCTGTTTTTATGAGTGTGTGAGTGTGAGTGTGTGTGTGTGTGTGTGTGTGTGTGTGTGTGTGTGTGTGTGTGTGTGTGTGTGTGTACTAGTTGACTGGTCTAGTGGAGTCCGTTGCCGTTGGCTTCCGCTGAGCTGAATTTATCTCCCTTATCTGTTCGCCACCATCGCCGCGTCCGTCAGCAGAGTGTAATAGTGGGAGAGCAGGGCCTGACTGGCCTTTACAGAGGAAGGCTCTGGAGAATAGATGTGTCCATCCACATCCTCACATCAGACCACAGTCACCCAGCCGAAATACACTGCAGCAACCAGGTCCAGCTTTATTCACGAGAGAGAGAGAGAGAGAGAGAGAGAGAGAGAGAGGGGAGAGAGGGGAGAGAGAGAGAGAGAGAGAGAGAGAGAGAGAGGGGGGGAGAGAGAGAGAGAGAGAGAGAGAGAGAGAGAGAGAGAGGGAGAGAGAGAGAGAGAGAGGGAGAGAGAGAGAGAGAGAGAGAGAGGGGGGGGGAGAGAGAGAGGTGGGGATAATGGCCTGTAAGAATACCATTATTACTGTGTGAAGCACCTGTTGTTTTGTTCTTATCTATAGCAAATCGTTCCTGGCTTCCCTTACCCACACTCAGTGATGTAATCATATATTATTTAGGGATTAACAAACATCACTGCTGGTGCCGTTTTATCCAGGATTGTTCACACAGTTTAAAGGACGGCTGGTCAGATATTAAAAATAGCCATGAGAGAAAATGAGGACACCCTGTAGAAACCTTTGTCTTTTATTTTTTACACCTTTACACACCAAAAATCTGGACATTTGATCTTCATGTGAACATCACTGAGATAAACACACACAGCTGAAAAATGTCTTTAATCATTAATAAATAATAATTAATAATATAATTAATTGCATTCATTAATAGAAATGTATTTTGGAGGAACCTTGTTTTTTTTAAACCTTGTTAACCGCTAAGCTAAATGTTGTATTGTGATAAGGGACACGGCAGTGTGAACTTGGCAACACTATAATGTCCACCTAGCAGCACCATAGCAACCACTTAGCAATCACTTTGCAACACCATAGCGACCACCTGGGGTACCATGGAAAGCACTTGTCAACACTATAATGGCCAGCTAGCAACATCTTAGCAACCAACTAACAACAACATAGCAATCCCTTAGCAACACTATAGCAACCACTTGGGATACCATAGCAACTGCCTAGCAAGACCATAGAAATCACTTTCCAAAACCATAGCGACCATCTGGGATACCATAGCAAGCACTTGGCAAAACTGTAATGGCCACCTAGCAACATCTTAGCAACCAACTAACAACAACATAGCATTCCCTTAGCAACACTATAGCAACCACTTGGGATACCATAGCAACTGCCTAGCAAGACCATAGCAATCACTTTGCAATACCATAGCGACCACCTGGGGTACCATAGTAAGCACTTGGCAACACTATAATGGCCAGCCAGCAACACCACTGCAACCACTTGGGATACCATAGCAAATGCCTAGAAAGGCCATATCAACCACCTAGCAACTACTTTGCAACACCGTAGCAACCACCTTGGTTATCAAAGCAAGCACTTGGCAACACTGGAATGGCCAGCTAGCAACACCACAGCAACCATTTGGGATACCATAGCAACTGCCTAAAAAGGCCATATCACACAGATATGCGGCAATGCGACTCGGGCAGATCAGAAGACTTTTATGTCCATCTGATAATAATTTATTGTATCGATAATAATAAATCTGCGGATAATTTACCATCTATCCCTACATATGCGTTCTGTTAAAATCAGCTTCTTATATCGTCCAGACGTTACATCAGCTGTTCTGTAACGCCCTGTTAATTACAGGACAACAGTGTGACTGTGAGCGTGTCCGGGGGCTTCTGTGAAGATGAGTCAGTCCGGTGTTGGGTCATGCTGAGTCAGCGCAGACAGTCTGTTTGCACCACGACTCAGCAAATGATCACGACTCTGGTGACCGAACCCCCTGCACTGCAGCGCCGTCCTGCTGAGCTCCGCCTGCGTTCAGGCCGGCCTGCCTTGCTCTCCAGATGAACGCCACTGAAGCAGTACTGAATTACTGCCAAGCAGTCATATGTCTTCACGTTTGGTGTGGATTTGAAGCACTTGTAGAAGCACTGTCGTATCTCCTCCATGAACTGGGGGGGGAGGCTCCTTTGAATTCCCATTTGTCACACTCCTCGTTGGAAGAGCCCATGCTGGCGAGTGCCAAAGTAGTTTAATTAATACTGAGCCGGCGTCTCGGAGCGGGTGACCTCTCCTTGCAGAATAGTCATTTTATTGAAGTATCCTGGAAGGTAGGAGACATTATTAAAGCTTATACAGCATGATCTGGGCACCTTCTTCTCGCACGTCTGCATATTTGCCACGCTAATGCTGATTCTGCCTTTGATACCTGTACCTATAGAACTCTCAGCATGTGGGCTCTCCTCGGCTTTGACTGAATTGAGGCCTTCTAATGACCAACCACTTCACAGCGTCGTGCTGCCCCGGCTAATGTACTTGTTTGAGCATGGTTTTATCCAGCTAGATGCTATCTTAAGCACTTACATGCATCGTCGTATCGGCTGAGCCCCTAATTTATGATATACGCCAGTGTATATCAGCATATATCATTAGTAGTTGCGCCATTATGAGTTTGAGTGAACGATCAACGATGCCTGGGAAGTGAAAGTGCTTCTCTTTGCTGAGGTCGATTTAATGCAGATGACTTTCGAACGATGTCGGAGTTGTCACTCGCGGTGTAACTCCCTAGCCATCTCTTCAGAGTAAAAAAGACAACTGAATTCCGAGTCCCTTTCTGACAAGTCACGGTACAAATGTTAGGCTTTGCGGGAGCACTTGATTTCAGATTGGAAAAGTGGCTACAAAGTGACGGCAATCCGGCAGTAATTACTCAGCCAGTGAGCGGAGCTACAGGGGGTGTCAATCAAAAGCCGAACACAGGTGCACAATAACTCTGCGCCGGAATGAACCAGCTTTACGTCCATGGTTGAGTTTATGTCCCCGTTCTGGGCTGAAAGCTCGCATATGGTCTGTGTGTGGTATGTCATTACCCTCAGAAGCCGTTTTGCTGTACTATTCAAATAAAATTGCATAATTACATCATTCATCAACTACGTTTACATTACCTTTACATTCTGCATTTATTTTCTTCAAGATGACAAGAATTGGCAAGCATTCCAATAAAGGGTACGTATGACGAGACTGTGCATCCAAAAGCAGGATAAACACCTTCTGAATACATTGATTTCAGAAGTAAGAATAAATTAGCAGGTGTCCCAATACTTCTGTCCATAAAATTGATGAGCCCTTAAAAACAACTGATATGCCAGTTCTAGGTTTTAATGAAAACGGATCAAAGACACTTGTAGAAATAAAGAAAAAAGCCTATTAATTGTCGTGTCGTCTCCAGATCTAATGCTCGGAATACCTCGGAAGTTGGATGTCGGAGCTGGGAATGAGATTCCTTTAATTCTACACACGTTTTAAACCGTTATCTGAACTTTGGAGAGAACTTTCTGAGTTTACCACAGCTTGTTTGATGATCCTTCAACACCAGTCCGGTGTTTAACGCAGAATCTAACCCAAATCGAACCCAATTTTATGTCCCAGTTTAGCACTGTTAGCATTATCCCAGGTTAGCATTGTTAGCGGTACCGGTTGAGAACACTGTACACTGTATTTTGCTCATCCAAACGGTGTGGAATCACGTTCACGCTCATGGATGTTGGCCAGTACTAAGTGTATGACTAATTCAATAAGTGCTAATAAACTGTAGAACACTTGGCAACACTATAATGGCCACTTAGCAACCACCTAGCAACAGCATAGCATCAACTTAGCAGCAGTACTATAGCAACCACCTGGGATACTGTAGCAACTGCCTAGCAAGACCAGAGCAACCACCTAGGAATTACTCTGCATCACTGTAGCGACCAGCTGGGGTACCATAGTAAGCACTTGGCAACACTGTAATGGCCAGCTAGCAACAGCATAGCATCACCTTAGCAGCAATACTATAGCAACCACTTGGGATACTGTAGCAACTGCCTAGCAAGACCATAGCAACCACCTAGGAATTACTCTGCAACACTGTAGCGACCAGCTGGGGTACCATAGTAAGCACTTGGCAACACTGTAATGGCCAGCTAGCAACAGCATAGCATCACCTTAGCAGCAATACTATAGCAACCACTTGGGATACTGTAGCAACTGCCTAGCAAGACCATAGCAACCACCTAGGAATTACTCTGCAACACTGTAGCGACCAGCTGGGGTACCATAGTAAGCACTTGGCAACACGGTAATGGCCAGCTAGCAACAGCATAGCAACCACTTGGGATAAACTGTAGAATGGTTCATGATCTGCCAGTTCTTGTACTGCATCGACAGTTACCATCAATGCACCCCTGAAGCTCAGCAGGAGACGCTGTATTGTCACCTAGTGAACTTTCTCTGCTTCAGATTCAAACTAATGCAAACTCTGGTCTCTGGGTACAAGCTCTGCTTTTCCCGCCGAGCCTCTGCTAGCTGTTACTCCTCACAGAAGTGGAACTGAGCTCAGTCCGGCGTTCAGCCCCTCACAAGTGGAATCCCTACAGCACTGAGCCCTGTGGAGCCCAGAGGGCGGTCCTCGTCATTAGCCCAGGTTGGAGTGAGGGGTGTTGAGGGAGGTAGATTGCTCACTTCCCCTGCCTCCCCATTGGGTCTCCTCCACTTAAGATGCCTCCAGTGCGGGTCAACTGCCAACTAAGGCATGGAGAGGCTCCATAGGGAAGGGGCGAGGGGTGAGGGAGGAGGGTTTTGAGTTTGGAGCTGCTTCATCCTCCACAGAGCACACAGCAGAGCCCCTACCCCCTCGGTGCCCATCCCTGCCACTTCTGCTATAGCTGCCTGCCTGCCTGCCCGCCGCCTGCCTGCTGCACGGCTTTCCCTGGAGAAGAGCCGTCCCACCTCACGGAGGCCGTACACTCCTCCGCACTGTCACCTTGCAACCATTTCTGCTCTCGCACTCAACTCTCTAGTTCTTTATCATTTATTCTCATTCTCTTTCTCGTTTGTTCTCCAGCTCTTGTTGTTTTTTATTTTTGTTGTTGTTGTTTTATTATAATACAGTAAGTGCTTGAATACAAAGGTGCAACGGTGTCCCTCAGTTGCCTTGAAAATACTTTTTTTTCAAGGCAAGTAGTTTTTTTTTTGTTTGTTTAGTTTTCTCACAAAAACAAACATAAACACAGCCCTGATTTACATGCTAACAATATTTTATACAAAAACAGAACAATTCAAATGTGATTTAATAATTAATATAATTTCATTACATTAAATGTAATATAATTGAATTTAGTTATTAATTGACACTCTACAAAATTGGTTAGTAGGTTCCAATTCCAGGCAGGTGCTAAGCTGTTGCTATGGTGTTGCTAAGTGGTTGTGATGGTGGCTTCTAGATGGTTGATAGGCAGTTGCTAGGTGGTTGCTACCGCCTATAGAAGCCTTGGATGTTGCAGTATCCCAGATGGTTTCTATTGGTGGTTGCTGTGATGTTGCTAGGTAGTTGCTATGTGGTTTATATGGTATCCCATGTGGTTGCTGTAATGTTGCTAAGTGGTTGCTATTGGTTTCTAGGGTAGGGTTTTTATGGTACAATGTTTTTAGTTGGACATTTATTAGATTTGCTACATGATTGCTAGGTGGTTATAATATCCCAGCTAGGTGCTGCTTAGTGGTTGCTAGGTGGTTGATGTGGTGTTGCTAAGAGGTTATTATAGGTTTTTAGGGGGTTTTAGAGTTGTGTAGGTGGATGCTAGGGTTTCTACAATGTTTTTAGGTGGTTTCTATAGATTTGCTACATGATTGCTTGGTGGTGGTTATGATATCCCAGCTAGATGTTGCTTAGTGGTTGCTAGGTGATTGCGATGGTATCCCAGATGGTTTCTATAGGTTTGCCGCATGGTGTATTTGTTTTATTGAGACATAAGAAGGGTTCCATACCTAGACTCAACAAGAATATTATACATCTGATAATAATGATGATGATGATGATGATGATGATGATAATAATAATAATAGATTATTCTAGTAATTGAATTAAATTTTTTACTTTTTTTTCTGCAGTGTGAGATACTTTTTAACCTCCACCTGTGATTCTTCTCACGCCTGGCATCTCCCTCGCTTCCCACAGAGGGCTAATTTGTGTTGGCCTCGCTGTTCTGTGGCACCAGGCGACTGCTTTAATTCGACTAAATGATAAAGTCGAACACGGGTTCCACAGTGGCAGTTTTTTTCTTTCTCCTCCTAAAATTTAACATGAAGAATATGCATGCAGAGCAGAGCAGGGATGTAGGGAACTTTGTTCCTCAGGGAATACGGAGCACTGAATTTGAAATGTTCTTTGTGTGTTTTTGTAGCTTAAAGGCAGAACAGACACTAACCCTGCTTTATTACTCATATAACCAAATTACTGCTGTTGTAGAATCAAGCCTCAGCCACTGGGGCGGTTTGGTACAGAAATGAACTTTTTTTGTTCTCGGGGGGCTGAGAGTTAGAACCACTTTTTTTAGGGTTTTTCCCTCAGTGACTGATAATGAAGGGGTGTAGTGTAGTGCGGTTTCCTCACAAAACGCACAAGACTGCACAAAAGCAGCCCTGCTGAACTCACGAGCAATATAAAAGATAGAATTTTTTCAAAATTGTTCAAAAAGATTAATTTCTCAGTATCTATAAGTGTTGCAATGAATCTACTACTACTTTGGGGGCAGTGGTGGCTCAGCGGTTAGAGCGCCGGGATATCGATAACAGGGTTGTGGGTTCGATTCCCGGGCTCGGCAAGCTGCCACTGTGGTCCTTGAGCAAGGCCCTTTACCCTCTCTGCTCCCCGGGCGCTGTAGTTGGCTGCCCACCGCTCTGGGTGTGTGTGTGTACTCACTGCCCCTAACACGTGTGTGTGTGTGTGTGAGTGTGTGTTCACTACCAGATGGGTTAAATGCGGAGGACACATTTCGCTGTACAGTCCACACTGTACAGTGACGAATACGTGCACCTTTATCCTTTATCCTTTATCCTACTATTATTCAGTTTCTACACTTTTATTAATTTCTACTATGAATTATTCAGTATCTTCTATATATTATTCCATACCTACTGATGTTTTTTCAGTGTCTACCAAGTTATTCAGTATCTACTAAAACTTATTCAGCATCTACTGTGAATTATTCAGTATCTACTAGCTATTATTCAGTATCTACTGTACATTATTCAGTATATCCTATAAATTCTTTAATCTGAGTTATTTAGTATCTACTATAAATTTAAACTACTGAGTTATTCAGTACCTACTGAAGGTTTTTCAGTATCTACTGAGTAATTCAGTACCTACTGTGAATTTTTCCATATCTACTAGCTATTATTCAGTATCTACTATACATTATTCAGTATATACAGTTATTTAGTATCTACTATAAATGATTCAATCGGAGTTATTCCGTTTCTACTAAAGATTATTCAGTTTCTACTGAGTTATTCAGTATCTACTGTGCGCTATTCAGTATCTAATGGTTTTTCAGTATCTACTGAGTTATTCAGTATCTATTGTGAATTATTTAGTATCTACTTAAACTTATTCAGTAGCTACTAAATCTTATGCAGTGTATACTGAATTATTTAAACCACTGAGTTCTTCAGTATCTAATGTGAATTATCCAGTGCCTACTGTAAGTTATACAGTACCTACTTAAGGTTTTTCAGTGTCTACTCAGTAAGTACTGAGTAACTCAGTATCTACTGTGAATTTAGTATATACTATAAATGATTCAATCGTTATTCAGTATCTACTGTAAATATTTTAAATCTACTGTAAAGTTTTCAGTACTTACTGTAAATTATTCAGCATCTGCAATAAGTTATTCCGTATTCACCAGGATACTGTGTGGTTCTGTTATTATTAGAGTGAGGAATTGAAGTGTGGGCCCATGCACAGACCCCTAGAGTTTGAAGGGTTAAGGTGCAGAAATGTTGTATAGGGGGCATTTTTGTCCTTTGCTCTTGATTATTTTGGACATTGAAGGAGGACAATCAAACCCGAACTGTAGAGGAGTGTATTTTTTGTAGTTGAGTGTGATTCCTTTTCTCGCTTTGATATTTCACCCATCATTGGTCTGCACTATTTGTGTGTGTGTGCGCATTCCCAATTTTAGCCCATCGTCTCTGATTGTGCTCAGGACCACGCTGCGCTCAGTCTTACCGTGTTCCTCCTGATTGAGACGAGTGTGTATTTCCGACTGGCACCTCCTGCAGCATTTACTCGAACGGTGTGTGTGTGTGTGTGTGTGTGTGTGTGTGTGTGGATTGCCTGAGTGTTGGCAGCAAGCTTTGTTCACATTGATCCTGACAGCCTCCGTGTTTCTCTTTAAAAGGATAATCTGGTGTCAGAATGACATCCTTTGTGTGTGCTTACCGCTCGAGCTGCACTTTTAATCCGTTCTAATGCCAGCGGACCTGCCGCTCATAATAACACACAACCACTGCACAGAGCCGGCCTGTTCGTGGAGCGCGGGTTGGTAAATAATGGTGTTTTGTAAATAATATTGACAGATTCAGTGGCTCGTCCACCCTTCAGTTGCCAGTCCACACACACACACACACACACACACACACACCCCATCCCAGGCTATCCACACTGCTAAAAATGATACATTAGCAAGTGAAATCCTCCTAAATGTTGTATATCAGCAAGTGAAATTATCTAAAATGTCTCGTTTTGAGATAATTATGGCAATATTATCAGATTAATTCATGTATTTGAACTTATTTGTACTTGTTTGAGTCATTTTATCTTATTTATTTGTATAATTACTCACTGGCAGGTGATTTTGCTTGTGTAAAGCGTTATTTAGTGACAAAGCTAAATTATCTAATATTTTTTAGACAGTTTTAGTAGAGAAAATCACTTAGAATAACTTATTTTACCAAGTATTTGTGATTTCTTAATGAATCGGTCTTAAAATATTATCAGAAATCATTTTAATATGAGAAATATTAGATATTTACACTACATTTAAGAGGATTTCACTTCCTGAAATGTCTTTTTGGGTTTTTTTGCAGTGCAACCCGCACACTCAGCCCCTCTCACTCTCTCTCACACACACACTTTTCACACTCTCCCCTTTCTCCAAGTCAAGTGTAATTTCTCTCTACGCCGTTCTCGTTGCCCTTGTTGGTGAAGAGGGCTTTAACTCTTTTTCCAGAGGTTATGGAGTGCTCTCCCCACTCCAAGCCCGGCGACGGAGTTGACGACTGCTCGGCCCAGTAGATGGGGCTCAAGAGCCACTCGTTGGCTGTACTAAGTGGCCCCTTTTCAAAGCGATTTGATTCTCGAGCACAGGCCCGATGTGTGCAATTAGACTGCTAATGATAAGCAGTACTTTGGCTGACATTTTGCATATAAATTACACATTTGCGTGGAATAGCTTCTTATATTCTTAATTGATGGAATATGAATTGTGTTATGTCCTTCAGATGGCGGAGAAGGGAGGCCGCGCCTGGGCTGGGCATCAATCTTCAGAGCGGGGCTACTGAGGAATTAAACACAGACATTAAACGTCTCTCCCACTTTTCATCTGAGAATGGGTTCATCTGGCCCTTTCGTCCGATAGCACGCTTTGGATGGGTGTGTGTGTGTGTGTGTGTGTGTGTGTGTGTTGTGTGTGTGTGTTGCATCTGCAGTGGACAGAGATGTTAACCTTTTCGAGATTGTGTGTGATGTATAGAAGAGGCCTGATCTCTAAATCTCTCTCCCTCTCTCTTATTCACTCACTCACTCGCTTGCTCGCTCGCTTACTCACTCTCTCTCTCTCTCTCTCTTTTTCTCTCATTCACAGACGGCTGTGTCCCGAGCCCCAGAGCATGGAAAAGCTTGTAAGTGTAACTCTTGATCTCCTGACTACAAATGAAGCTGAAACTGTGCGTCTGGGGAAAATTCTTCTATTAATTCTTCTGTTGTTCAGTTAATCATTTTAATAACAGAAGAATTTAGCAGTTAGGATCTAATTTCTACTTAAAAATACAAACAAAACATTAAAGCTGTTAATAGATAAATACATTCAGTTTAGTGTAATGTTATGCATTTTGTTTACTTGTATTTAAATCTTCCCTTTATAATTGGCACATATTGTTTATTATTTTTGTATATTATTGCTGTCACTCAAAACCTTGTAGCTTTAAAATAGCAGCAAAGCTATAAATACAGGAGCAAATATAGCAAATATAGGAGAAGGGGAAATACCAATTCACTTTCAAAATAATAAATAAAAACAAATAACTACAAAAATAAATTAATTAATTTTAAAAAGCATTTGTATTGATTCATCCATCATAAAGGTTTGACACAATGTAAAAAACTAGAAATCTAACCGTATGTATATTCATAAAGAAATATACATTTTACATATTAAAAAGATTGAACTGCTGATTTTTTAAATATATATATCTTTTTTTTCCCTTTTTTTTTGTTTCTTTATATTTTTCAATATATTACATATATTGTCCCGGTCATGCAAAAACCCCAAAACGGCAGCTTTACAGGAGAAGGAAAAAACTTCTTAACTTTCAGTGGGAGCCCATGTAAAGAATAAATAAATAAATAAATGAATCAATAAAAAAACACATTACATACATAAAAACAACAACAAAAAAAGTTATTTCAGAGCATTTCTATTGGTTCATCCATCATGAAAGTTTGACACAATGTAAAAAAAAAAAACTAGAAAAAATAGAAATCTGACTTTATGTATAATCGTAACAAACCTTTCTGAACAAACTTAATTTTAGAATTTTGTAAAAGTTACAAATATCAAAAATAGAAATACAGTTTTAGCCTGAATGCAGTCCTACGTAAACAATGTGGAAAAAAAAAAACATATTATTAAAGAATAAATACATTTTATATATTGTCCTGGTCATGCAAAAACCCCAAAACAGCAGCTTTACAGGAGAAGGAATAAACCTTCTCAACTTTCAGTGGAAGTCGAGATATTTTTGCTGAACAATTTGATTGATAGATTTATTGATTATTAATTTCTATGCATACAGTTATACATGCTGATCTTTTACATATTATTTAAATACATTTATTGGCTTCACGTCTTCACTTCTGCATGTCCGTGTCTGTGTATCATTTGGAATGAACCAGAAGCTCCAGTAGCCAGTTTTTACGTGGGGCGCCGGGATCGTGGTGGGTTGTGAAACTTGAGCTGTCAGAATGGATTTTTTTGGATTTTATTGGCAACCCATAACATCCCTGATGCTCCCTCTCTTTCTCCTACCCGCCCGCCCGCCTGTCTGTCTGTCTGTCTGTCTGTCTTGTTTTTTATTTTTTTGCACTACACACACACACACACACACACACACACTTAACACACCATGAACCTTGAGTTGTCTCTTTATTTGAGAAGTGTCAGGACCACCCCCATCTGACCTTTGACTCCACCTGCCCACCCAGAGGTTGACTGATGACCTCTCTCTCACACCAGCTCACTGTAACACCCCCCACAACAGAGCTGTGCTGCCAATCCACTTTCTTTCTCTCTCTCTCTCTCTCTCTCTCTCTCTCTCTCTCCTCTTATGTCTCTCTCTCTCTCTCTCTCTCTCTCTCTCTCTCTCTTCTCTTATGTCTCTCTCTCACTCACTCCGCCCTCTTTCGTGCTCACGTAGCCTCCCTCTCCTTATCCCCCCCCTCTGTCTTCCTTCTCTCGCTCTCTTTGGTGTGAGGATGGTGAATCTGCACCATGCTGCTTTCCCCCAGTTCTCCCACGCTGGAGGCCCGCACTTTACCCATGAGCACTTGCTCCAGCTAGAGCAGAGATGAATGCTGGATTTTATACCGCATAAACACAATGTGCGCCGCCTGGAGCAGGGCGGGGTCGCCAGCCTGTGTGCTTGAATGCATTGTTAAGGCAAAAGAAACTGTAACCCAGGGTGAGGGGATAAAAATCTGGCCAATACAGTGAGCAGTGCAGCCGCACGCCTGAAAAGCACACGTAGCATCGCTTGACATTGAGCTTTTCCCGTCTCATTGAAGTGTCTGAAAGAAGCGTTTAGCGTTTGATCAGGCAAGCACCTCATTCTCACTCACCAGAAGGAATTTGCTGGAGTAGGAATTCTGTCTGATTATTTTAAATATTTATTTTCTTTGTTATTTTACGACGTTTTAACGACGTTCTTGCGATTGGCAGCAGACATAAGCTGACCATACGGCTTTCTCTGATGAAGCGTGCTCTCAAAATGGCGGATGTAGGTGTCTGTGCAGGAACACTGAAGGTACGTGTCACGTAGGCCAGCTTTTGTGCAGATTTGAATAGAGAAAATGAAAGAAAAACATAACATTTTAAAAAATTGATAAAAAATATATATTATACAATATAAGTATTTATATAGATATATATCTCACATTTTGCAGGTGTTTACTCATTTTTTTTCCATAATATGGAAATCTGGCAGTTGGTCTTTACATCATGTCCAAATCTCATGAGGAACGGACCAATAGAAATGCTCCAAAATGACTTAAGCACACACTTTTTTTTTTTTTTTTTTTACATTGACTTCCATTGAAAGTTTAGAGGCTTTCTAATTTTTTTTTTGTTCTCCAGTAAAGCTGTTTATTTGGAGATACCAGGTTTATGCATAATAGTGAGCCAAAATATATAATATAATATCATTATTTAAAAAGAATTATGCAGAAGTCGTATCCTATCATAACATCCTTTTCCAAAAGGATCAATAACTAACATGGATTTGATGCCCAAGTACCGCAGTAAGGCAAGTGATCACAGCAGTTTACATCCTATAATTGGGTAATTATTACAGTCCTACATTTTTTTTCTGTAATAAATAGTTTAATTTATGTGAACTGCAAGAGTTGATGAATCCTTCCTGAGACTTGTGGGCAAATTTAATTTAAGGGAGTGTATTTGTAATTTAGGAAATTACAGCCCTGCCCGACAGAAAGCGATGTATTAATTTTATTCGCCTCGCTAATGTGCAGCTTGTGTACGTATCCTTGACCACATAGAATTGAAACAGTGAAATGTCCATTTCATTCTGTGTTTCGCAATGCTCAGGGGCACCGTCCACATTAATTTTTACTGCAGGAGTATGAAATTTATAGCTTTGCTGCTCTGCCTAATTAAAAAATGACAAAGAAAAAGCAATTACTGTTAAATCCTTTTAGACAACTTTTATCAATTAGAGTTGCTCCATCTGAGGGAGTCCAAATAAGGCGAGTTCAGAGGAAGCTACTATTAGCCATCATATTAATTGCCACTTGATTATTGCGAATTGTAAGTGGACGTAAAGGTTGAGTAGTTTACAATGAATGCTTTTAATTAAAACGGATTTGCTTTGATTGAAATAAAGTATAATACCTTGTTCCGGTGCTTATCAAATGGAGCAGGCCTTTGGTTGAATGATGTATTGTGAATTAAAGGTTCATTTTCCTTTAACCTATTTAAGGTCAGTGGTAGAGGATGGGTAAAGTAGAAAGTGTGCTTTAATCACATGTTAACTGACCTCATTTTCTCGCTGATATTTTTAGTAGGAACATAACTCCAAAAAAATCTATAATAATAATAGTTTAAGCACTCATATTCATCTCTGCTATCGCTCCTCTCATCTCTTTTTTTGCCTTCCTGCTCTTGAAGAGCGGTCCTAACTCCCCCCTCAACCCCCCAACCCCATCCCCAACACACGTTCCTCCTCTCAGTTCTGTAAGTTGCCTCTCTCCCGTATAAAGAGGCCTTTGAATACCAGCGTGTTCAAAGATGCTGCACTGGTTGATCCACTCAAGGTTGAGCTCTGTGTGTGTGTATATGTGTGAGCGATGGGCTGGAGTACGAGGCCTTTGTGGAGGTCCGGGCTGCCTGACTCAGGCGCCGCTTTCCCGTCTTTCTAGCCAGCCGTCTGTCGCCGGTAGATAAGGCGGGAGAAGAGCAGGACGAGTGGTAATACACCTGCAGTAATGACATGCCGGCTTGGCCGATGCTATCGGTGACGGAATATTTACTCCTGGCTGTGTAATGCGAGCGGACGCCCAGTGGGCGAGCGGTACGGCCCGATATTGCGCTCTCGCTCTCGCTCTCCCTCTCTCTTTACCTTTCAGACCAAAAAAACTTGTCATGTGTGCCCCCACTGCGACTCTGTCCTTTAATGATACCGTTCCTTCCATCTTCAGGCACGGTGCAGCCGCTAAAGACGTTTCACAGCATCTCTGCCACAGGTAAAGCTCAGCATTTTTTTATTTTTTATTTTTTCAGTCCCGTCAGGGTGCCGTACTTGAGCCATCCTGCAAATCACCCTGTGTGATTTGGAAGGGGATCTGGCAGACCAGTCTAAAAGGCTTCCTGCTACACTGCACCTGAGTGCGGTCGGTATTTGCGGGCTAACCGGCTACACCGGGCCGCTGCTGTCTTCGTGAGTGTTTGCAAACTGGTACAAATTTGGCTCCTCGAAGCCTCTTGCTCTTTCGCGAGCTCTCTCGTAGCTTTGACGGCGCTTACTTAAGGCTACACGGCGCCCCCAAAGTGCAGCCGACTCTGCCATTCCCTTTCAAGCCGGAGCCAGGCCGCCAGCAGCCGAGGCCCTGTGTGTGTGCAGCGCTATCTGGACGAGCGATCTGAGCGCAGCCGGCAGCTCAGCGTGTGTTTTGCACTGCATCGCCCCCGGTGCTCTCCACCCCAGCGCTGCTGAATAATCACTGCTACTCTTTTTTTTTTTTTTTGCCTTTCTTGCATCACTTTTCCTCCGTGCGCCAGCCTCTCCAGTAAGGTCGAGCATGATTCAAGATGGCTGTAATTTGCCTTTCTGTTTTTGGGGAATGTGACACATCGATGGAGACGGGCTCATTGCAGGCCTCAGATGTGAAGTACTGTTGTGTAATTCTGATGGGTTCGAGGTCGCTGTTTTCTGTTGAATCTGCTCTTCACCCTTAGTTTCATGATTCCGCATGTTGACCTTTACTTTTTGCTGGACTCAATTATTTACTGGCTTTTGGTAGCATGTACAAGCAATCTAGCAATTAATAATCAAGAAGATGAAAGGGGAAAAAAAGGAAAAAAGAGAAGGGTGGGGGTCACACGTGCCCTTTTTAATTAAAATAAATGAAGAATTTATGAAGAATACATACAAAAATACAGGCGCACTTACAAGTATCCATCTAAATGTTAAATTAGCATATACGAGGCATCTAGTCAAGAGGCTTTCCAAATAAATGGACCATCCATTTCTTCTGTTTTTGCAAATTTGTCCTTGATAAATGTTTCCAATTATCCAACGTAATTTTAAAATAAGGTAAAGACAATATTAGATAAAAGCACACATCACCGTTTTAAACAAAGAACCATGCATACATACAGACGCACTGATCTTATGAGTTATATCTATGTATTTATCTATATAGCTGATGCTATTTCAATAGCAGATGCTATTTCAGTCTATATTGATCTTTACTTAAAACCTGACTTTAAAAAGCTGGGAAATGTATAAGTACTGAAATTATTATTTCTGCTTGTAGCACAAACTACCATTTTGAGCAAGCAAACACATTAAACGTATTTGATGCTTCATTCGCCCTCTATCATAATGCTGATGAAACAAAACAGTAGGCCTTATTTACTGGCCGTACTTAAGAAGAAATTTAACTAATTTAGTTAAATTTATTCGTTAGTTAAGTTTAGTTTAACTAATTTAACTAAAAAAACTAAACTAAAAAGTTTTCAAAGATTTTGACATTCACCAATATTTTCTGACGTGAGATTTATTTTGTTTACGTAACAATATGATACATCACTATGAGAGCAGAGCTGTGAACAATTCTGCGTTTTAAAATCATCGTCGTGATAGAATTTTTGGTAGGACAATTTTCAATATCAAATTTAAGAGAAATCTGGTGAAAAGATTCTGGTGAACTAGGCCTGAAGATGGTCGTTTGAGTTCTGGATGTGCGGCGGTTGAGCAACAAGACTGACCGCACTGTAAAGGAAAACAATGACATGGACTTTTGTTGGCGATGCATTGTGGGCTATAAAATGCAATGTAATGTTAGAATGTGTGTCGGTATGAACACGCCCGGGCAGTGTGTCTCCTTTCATTTCGGTGACAGATATAAACAGATATAACCTCAGGAAAGCAAGACCAACGGAAATCAGTGCGCAAAATATGACCCACAAAGCAGAGACACACAAAAAATAAAGGTGCTACAAATTGTTCTTGGAGCAGTGCCATCGGAGAACCGTCTTCCATAAAGAACCATCTCTGTAAAAGAGATACAATGCAGTGAAAAGTGATTCCCTATTGTGGTAACATTTACTGGGATGGTCACTCCACTTGTAGATGCTTCGTAGAGGGTCAGCTAACATTCAGCTAAATGCCTATTAAATGCAACTGACCTCCAAGTTGAATGTAAATGATTGTCTGGTAAACACTAAGGGTTTAGACTTCAGGTTAAGGTTAAGATTAGGATTATGGTTGGGTTTTAGGACTGATTCGGGGTTTAGGTGCGGGGTTAGATTCCATAGAGAATAATTTGCCTTCTGCTTAGAGTTCAGTTGCATTTAATAGACATTCAGTTGAATGTTAGGTTATCTATAATGGATCATCCAAATAAAGTGCTACGCCCTTTTCTTCTGGTTTTGCATATTTGTCACTGTTAAATGTTTCCGAACTAATTTTAACATAAGGTAAAGACAATATAAGATAAAGACACACATTGTAGTTTTTAAATTATCATTTAATTTATAACAGATAAAGATTTATTTATTGTGTATGAGTCTAAAGAACATTTTAAAGGTTGAAAAAAGTCAGTGTTCTTCAATGGCTTCACTTAAACAACCTTTTGTTACCCCTTGTGATTTTTTAGAGTGTAATGTTTCAAGCAATTCAACTTTAATTCAAAGTAAAAAAGCAAAGCAGCTTGTTTTCTGTTCTGCTGATTCTGCTGATGTGGGGAAAGTGAAAAAGTGTCTGTTTTGTCCTGTAGCCTGTGCTTAACGTCAGTTTGGTGGAGCTAATGTTAGACTGTATGTTAAAGTGTCCATTCTAAGATAGCCGTATTGAGGCTTCAGACTAAAGACAGGCCGGTTGTCGCTGGGATGATGAAAGTATAGTGCACAAAAAATGTTAAATCTGTTTTAGGCCTTTAAAATGAAGTTATATTTAGATTTTAAGAAGGTGGCAGTTATTCCTACCTGTTATTAATATTGGACAGAAACCATTAGCCAGTCATTGGTAAATAATTCATTAAATAAGTAAATAATTTGAAGATTTGTTTCTTGTATTTAGACATACTTTTAATTCAGCAACAGTTCACACAAGAACTGGAATTAATACATTGAGAAAATATATTTGAATGTAAATAATATATATTTTAAAAGATTATTCTTATGCAGTTATTTAAATGTATTTTTTCTCCAAAACAAAAACATGACCATTAAATTAGTTTAGATTAATTGAAGAAAAAAAAACACTGACAGATGAATTGTATAAAAACAATCATTAATAGTAGCTCTAGTGTGCATGCTTGCAGTGCATCCAACAATAAAGGCAACAGGAGTTTCTTTCATACAGTGATAGAAAGGCAGTAGCTCATGGTCAGCTCCTAATTCCACATACTGATCCATTGATTACTGAAGAACGTGGCCATGCAGCTCACAGAGCTGGTACCACGCTCAAAAGAGTAAAAATAAATAAATAAAATGCTTAAATCTGCCACAAGATGGCACCACACACATTTAACTACGTTTGCCGCAGTGGAAGTGCATTTTCACGAGGGAGCAAAATGTCAAATCTGTGTATTCTGAATATTTTTGCTTCTGCCCTTTCATATGTTCTATCCCTTTTTCATCTGTTGTTCTATCCGGTGTCAACAAGAGGTAGATGGGCTTCGCTTTTGAGTCTTGGTCCCTCTCAAGGTTTCTTTCTCTTGATCTGGGAGAGGATTTTCCACCACTGTTGCCATTGGTTTGCTCAGATAAGGCTTAGACCTGGATCTGTGCAAAGCTGCTTTGTGACCATGTCATATCTTTGGGAAAAGCACTAAGTACATGAATTAAATGCTAAGCAGTTCTATGTTTTCTATTGATGCATAACATATCGTAGATTCATGTTTACTAAGAGCAGATGCTTTCTGGGAGAGTGTGGTTGTATTCAGTGCACCATTTGGATCAGTAAGTGTTTTCTGAACTGTTGTTCCAGTAATGATAAAACCCAACTGATGCTTGTAGCACACTGCTGTTTGTTCTTCACAGGGGTGGTTAATTACACAAGCACAGTATATATCACTTAAAGCAGCGTTATGTGAGAATTAATATTTCTTGCTGATGGGCTCCCCCTACAGTTGGGAAGTGTAGTTCCAGCTGTGAGCACCCCTAAAATACAGTCTTAAGACATGCATTTCTGGACAAGCTGACAGATACTGAACAATCACTAAAAGGTAAAGAAGCATGTGGACTGAGGGTGATTTTACAGGATTTTACACAAATATGACCCAAGTTATGCAGAGTTACACATACAAGCATTGTCCTCCTCTGTTCACCAGAGTTACATGGTAGAGTTAGCAGCTTTCCTAGCCTGGAAAAGCAATGATAGAAATGCTGTTTTCTCCATTACAGTGACTGGAGCAATGCAGTGTTTTTGAAGCTACTATTTTATGGTTAAACATTTACATAATGTTGCTTTAATTTCGGGCTTTTTAAGGTCCTGCTCACTACATGTCACAAATGCATCAACAGCGCTATAAAATAAGGTTACTTAGTAGCTACCCATTAGGGCCCATTTTCACTTTCTGACCTAATGTGAAGCTGGCAGTTGTTCTTTGCATTGGATCAGTGTTTCATGATGAATGGACCAATAGATGTGCTACCAAATAATAATGACTTACATTGACCTCCACTGAAAGCTAAGGAATCTTTTTCCTTTTCAAGTTGCTGTTTTGGAGATACAAGTTTTTTTTGTTTGTTTTTTTAAAGTGACGATATGTTAAGCAAGCCTGGATTATGTAATCATCTCAAGTTTCCCCCACTTTAGGATAAATAGAGGAAGAAACATTAGCCTTAGAACTAGATTGACAGCGGGCTAACGAAAAATGAAAGAGTGCGATGAAAAGTTCAGGGATGTGCATAAATTACAAAGGCAGACACAACAGCTATGGCTCTTTGATCTCTTATCTGTCAGCCACTTTACTGCATCTAATCAATCAATACAATGGGAGACACAGCTCTAATGGCTGTAGATTTTAGTGGCGTGTTTTGCCACGCTGGCACTTTGCAGCTGCGTCTCTGGAGCCGGATGTTCTTCAGCATACTGTACGCGGCGGCGGTGGGTGGCAGGTTGGCGGTGTACAGATGCACTGATTAAAATTCATGAAAACAAACAAACTTTGAGAGTTGGTGCGCACACAAGCCGTCGCCCAGACATCCTCCCCCCTCCCCACCCAACGGCCCCAACAGTCCTAATATCACAAGGAATCTTAGAGTAGGTTAATATTGTACACGTGTACTTGCAGGCAGTTTACTTGTGGATGGAGAGAGAGGGTGTTTTTTTTGTTGTTTTCTTTTCCAAGTGTCTCGCTTTATTCGAGAGTTAATTCGCCATTGAAGGTGGCTTTGCTTTAACCCGAGGAGATGTGCTGTCGGAATCGGTAGTCGGTGCACGCAGCTCTGTAATGTGGCTTTAAGGAAAATGGGATTTGTTGACCAGGGGATCTGGGGTCAGCTCAGTTTGATTAAAAGCCTGTGTATTGTGGAAGTGAATGGGGAAACTCATTTGACCCTCACCTCTTCGTACTGCTGGTTAAACCCACTTATGGAACCTGTGTATGAGTGTGGCAGAGTCTCACCGCCTTACCCTCATTCCCAGAGACCATCGTTCCCTCTGTGTTTGTGTGTGTGTGTGTGTGTAAAAGAGAGATATTTTCTGAAGATGAAGTCACACACTGCTGCAGTATCTGTCATTTTTAGATTAGTTAGCTTTTAAACGTGGTGCCTGCGAGCATGTTAAAATCACACTCTAAGCACCACGTTGATTAACCATATTTGCCCCGTTAAGGTATAATTACTCATATCCCTAATCTCTCTCTGATCTCATAATTACAATATCACACACCCATTTCGCCGGCTAATATGTCAGGAGAACTTTGTAAAATAGATTAGGTTAATTATTTTGCCCAACTCTACTTGAAGTGAGGCTGTTTTTTTTTTTTTTTTTTTTTTTTTGGTGTTAAGTGATAACCATCTCTTGTGATACGGTTTCCCATTAAGGAGAATATCGGCCTTGTTCTGGCGCGCTTTAATGTGATGTCATTGCAAATGTCAGTATTCACCGTTTAATGACCGGCTCAGCCTTGATTGGACAGAATGAGCTTGTGCAACAGTCATTATGGGGATCTATAATCTAGTTTTGTTGACACAGTTGATGTGTAGCTTTACTGCATTTGGCTCGATACGCTGACGACTGTAGCTCTGCGGGAAGGTTGAATAGAGAATGATGCCTTGGGGTCTTTGTAAAGCTCCTCGATCTCTTTCTTCTGAGTAAACCACTTTCCCCATATTCTTTCCATAGCGAATGTATTTACACAATATATGGAGGGGAAGGCTGTATGTACAGTATGTATGTATGCACACTCATTTGTTACAGATAAGGACTTCAGCTTGTTTTGTATCCTAAGGGTTGGAATTGCTGCGGCGAGCAAAACCCAGGGTTTCGCTGTGTTAGGCCTGAAAATACATTCTTAAATTTGTACTCTTATTTTGTCACACCACACCCTAAGAATTAGAATTAGCTTATGTGCTGAAATTCTGGGCCAGTCTCAGCAATTAGCACTACAATGCACGGCAAAGTAGGACAGGTCTATTGGATGTCTTTCCAGAGAAATGTTTATTAATGTTAATGTTAAAAGCTAAGCTATTAAACAGTTTTCCTGGCACCAATCAGAATTGAATAGAAGCTTGTAGAAGTGTTTTTTTTTTTTTTTCCAAGGAGAATCACTATTAGCAAAGTGAATTAGCTCAACTAGGTTTAATCTGTGTCCAGAAT
Organism: Salminus brasiliensis; assembly: GCF_030463535.1. Taxonomy (NCBI): domain Eukaryota; kingdom Metazoa; phylum Chordata; class Actinopteri; order Characiformes; family Bryconidae; genus Salminus; species Salminus brasiliensis. The sequence goes on from NC_132881.1 coordinate 47,376,115, forward strand.
AAAAAAAATGATAAAAAAAATGAAATAAATGATCACTCCTGAATGTCCAACTTTGAGTAAATCACTTTACATGATGTTGGACGGAGGAGGAGAGTGAATATTAACGTCTAGCTCGTGTTGATGGATGATACTGGAGAGAGCAGGCTATGCTAAGATATGGAATTAAGAGAATGCTGACATAGCCTCATGTAAAAGGGTCTGGACTTATCCGTGCTCACTCAGGGAGCCAGCAAGAAGCTGCCAGCGAGCGTGTCCCCCCCTGCCCTCCGCTGCAATTTGTCATTGGCGGTGACAGGCCTTAAGTTTTTTAAAACGGCCGACATATTATCTGACAGCCCATCATTTCAGCCTTGCTCGCTCGTGTAATGTTAAATGATGAAAGTTTGCCCAAAGATCCTGAATGTACACTTAAATCCACTCATGAAACTACCTGAGAACAGCTTCAGGGTGACATTACAGCTGTACCTGGTTTTTTTAACCAAGCTTTTTTGAGTGGTGTTTTTACACACATGGTGACTTTTCTCTTTAAACCTTCTTTGTCACACATTAACTTCCAAAGTACAAAGAAAACATGAATCATTATTTGAATCTAGAGACATGAATCACATTTGAGAGTAGTAAAATATGCTCTCAGAGAAGAACGGAGACTGAAAAGGAGAACCTCTCTATGGTTCTTCCTCATACTCTTAGAAAGGTTCTCCTTTGGAGTCTCCGTCATTCTCTGTGGTTCTTCCTCATGCTCCTAGAGAGGTTCTCCTTTGGAGTCTCAGTTCTCCTCTATGGTTCTTTTTCATACTCTTAGAAAGGTTCTCCTTTGGAGTCTCAGTTCTCCTCTATAGTTCTTCCTCATGCTCCTAGAGAGGTTCTCCTTTGGAGTCTCAGTTCTCCTCTATAGTTCTTCCTCATGCTCCTAGAGAGGTTCTCTTTGGAGTCTTGGTTCTTCTCTATGGTTCTTCCTCATACTCCTAGAGAGGTTCTCCTTTGGAGTCTTGGTTCTTCTCTAATGGTTCTTCCTCATACTCTCAGAAAGGTTCTCCTTTGGAGTCTCAGTTCTCCTCTATGGTTCTTCCTCATACTCTTAGAAAGGTTCTCCTTTGGAGTCTCAGTCCTTCTCTATGGTTCTTCCTCATGCTTTTAGAGAGTTTCTCCTTTGGAGTCTCAGTTCTTCTCTATGGTTCTTCCTCATACTCTTAAAGAGGTTCTCCTTTTGAGTCTCCGTTCTCCTCTATGGTTCTTCCTAATACTTTTGGAGAGGTTCTTCTTTTCAGTCTCAGTTCTCTTCTATGGTTCTTCCTCATGCTTTTAGAGCGGTTCTCATTTGGAGTCTCAGTTCTTTATATATTTTTTTAAAGGATAGCCTCTTGAGATGTAACATCTCGTTTTAAAGAATCAGAGTCTCTTTATTAAGTAATTTTACTTGGTGAGAGCAACATAAGTATGACATAACAAACAAACACAATGTTAACACATATTACACAATAATTAGAATAAGTTAAAAAGGGGGTCCAGACAAAACCTTACAGACCCATACATATACATACCCACATACACCAAATACATCAGCTCTAACATTACAACCTCCTGCATAATATTGACGTGATCCCTCTTGTGCCGCTACAGCAGATCTTTGCTTTCGAAGCATGAACTCCACAAGACCGCTAAAGATGTCCTGTGGCATCAAGCCCCAAAACTTTAGCAGCAAATCCTTTAGCAAGTCCTGTAAGTTGCCTTGGGCACCCATGACCCTATTGCTGGTTCACTGGTTGTCCTTCCTTTGAGCACTTTTTTAGTTGGTACTGACCACTGCAAACTGGAAACAGCCCACAAGACCAGCATGCTGTTAAGGAGATGTTCTGACCCAGTGGTCTAGAACATCACAGAGTCTCAGATTCTTATGCTTGCACATTTTTCCTGCTGCAGCACCTCCATCACCTTCAAGAACTGACTGTTCACTTGCTGCCTAAACTACCCACCCATTGACAGGAGCTTCACTGTAGATGAATATAAACAGTGTTTTTCACCTCACTAATCAGTGGTAATAATGTAATAGTAAAGCTTACTCGCCTTCTCCCACCCACACCCCCCAGTACTCAACTTCTGTAACTCGAATTATAAATCAAATACATTAACATATCCAGCACCTAAAGCAGTTTATGTAATACTGCAAATGGACTGAAAATTGAAAGTGCTCAAATTAAAAACATGAATAAGTTGCTCTAAGATGAGGAAATAAAGATGTTGTGAAACAGTGAAATGAAACAGGACATCTCAGAAATAGAGGAAGGTTATTCCAGTCAGAAGGAGCTTTGTATGTGAACGACCTCCATCGTAATTCTTTAAAAATCTAGGCACAAGAAAAGTGTGGAAATGAGGATCTACATGGAGCAAGCAATGGTCTCAAATAGAGAGGAACACATTAGAAATGAGTTGGGCTTGTTTAAGCAATTCATACATTAAACAATGGTGAGTTCAGTATATTTCAATATAGTTCAAATTTGTGCCGAGAATTATAAACCACATTAAGAGGCCTTGGGCAAGTTAGATGTGTTCTAATAGAATATCAACATAATCAGTACTAGATAATATCATTTGAGAGATTACTCTTTTTCCGGTAAGCAAAACAATTACTCGATCAAGTGAACTCCCAGATAGTCATATGTTCTTTTTTTATAATAGAATCTATTTGGCACTTAAATCAGAGGTCTAGGTCAAAGCGGAGTCCAAGATTCTGTATTTAAACTATTCAGCTTTCGTTTATCAAAATGAATATGCAAATCAAAAAATATGAACAATGTTGTATACTGTTGCATTGACCTTTTAATTAGTACAAGGTTGTAGTTATGAAACCTTGGACTAAGTTAAACTTAGATCGAAGAGATGAGCCAAACTATTTGAGCAATATTTGAGGGAGGCCATTGATTAAAAATAGAGAAAACAAAGGAAACCTCTTTTAATAATTACATAATCAGACTGATTACCCTGAAAGACCACCCTGGATGTCACTTCTGAAAGCAAGCATTAATCCAAAGGAGACCATTTCGACTGAAAACTACAAGAATAAAGCTCATCATGGAGGAGGTAGCGCTCAACCAAATTAAAGCCTAGGAAAGATCAATAGAAATTGCTCTTCTTAGATGACTTATCAAAGCATGATTACCCATCATTAATAAGTTTTAGGAGAGCGGTGATGGTGGAATAGGTCTAAAACCAGATTGGGGTGGAAATAATTAATTACACTGATTGATGTACTATGATAATTGATTGGCTATTATTGGCTTATTTTTAATCATCTAAGCATTAATGACCAATCGTCATCATCATTCATTGGTCCGGTCCGGTCAGGTTATTGTAGTTAGATTAATCTAGCTAAACACAGGGATATAGTAAGTACATTAGTTAAGCATAAGGTAGCAGCACTCAGCATGGCTTTATTAACTTTATTAATGCTACCTAAATGTCTTCTGATGCTGAAACACTGGGATATTCACTATCTGTCCAAATGTTTGTGGACACCCCTTCTAATGAATGCATTCAGCTACTTTAAGTTGCTGATAAATATATGCAATTTACACATACACAGCTGGTCTAGTCCATGTAGAGAAGTACTGCCAATAGAATAGGACTCTCTATAACACTTGGAGCCGATTAACCTATTGGCGCCATGCTGCCTAATAATGCAGGTGTGAGCTAGAGGGGTATAACGCCCCCCAGCATTGAGCTGTGGAGCAGTGGAAGAACTGTGCTCTCTGGAATGATGAAGATGATTCGGGTTGGATGAGTTGGGTCGTTGTGGATGAGGTGGGGTGGAGTGGAGTGATCATCACCCAACATCCTGACCTCACTAACTCTAGTCACTGAGAGCAGTCAAATCCTCACAGCCATGCTCCTCTTCCAAAATCTAGTAGAAAGTCTTCTTCCCTGGACAGTAGAGACAGTTACTCCAACAAAAGCAGGATCAGCTATTTTTAAAACCCTTGTTTTCAGAAGAAATGTGGAATGAGCATGTGTCCCAATACTTTTGTCCATATAGTGTCTGGAAAAATCGTGTAGTATTGAGTTGTATCAGTACCAGCCAGCCCTAACAGTGAGTTTTTAAGCGTCTCCTTTCTGCCACCTTCTATAATTACCAACCTGCTGATTCTTCTTGACATTTCTCCCCTTATAAAGCTCTCTCTCGCCATGCTGCACCATTTCAGAGTGGACGAGCGTGTTAACCACAGACACAACCGTCCTTATGTGCTGATCTGACATTTCCCAAAATGACAGAAACCTTATAAAACAAACGGAGAGTATGTGCCTGTGTGTGAGCAAGATAGATGGGGAGAGAGAGGGATTCTGGTAATAAGATTGCTTTATGTCAGTGAGCCGTACCCTTTGCTTCTGCAGGTGTAAATCATAGGCCCAGTTCGTGGCATTTTGAGCTTTGTATTAACCCTCATTCTAAACCACTCACCAGTGGCCAGAGCTGCAGGCCTAATGCATGGCTGTGTTCTAACAAGTTCCTCTGGCTCACTTTACAGCTTTAATGCCTTACTGAAATTCCACAGATCACACATTCAGTGGGATCTTTCATAATGCAACAAGCTAAGGTTTAAAAGGTCACTTTTTGCAAATAATGTAGTTGGTAAAATACTTGTTTTGGTACAAAATAAAATTGTAATATTATTAGTTTTATTTTGTAAAGTTTCTACATTTTTACTTGTTTTAAGTTATTTTGTCTATTAAAAGTTCTTAATAATTGTCTGATAATTTGCTTAATGTAAGAAATAACAGATAATTCAGCTTTTTATTAACAAATATTTCTTAAAACGAGCAAAATGTTCTGCCAGTGGATAATTGTGAAAATATACTTAAGTGAATAAAATCACTTTAGCGAGTAAAAATGTGTTAGTTAAGTAAAATGTTATAAGAATATTTTTTTAATAATGTAAATGTGAGAAATATCAGATATTTAGACTAGATTTGAGAGAATTTCGCTCACCAAAATACCAGTGGACCGGTTCTTAGGAGGAAATGTCTTTGTAAATCTGACTCATGCATTTGTACAAAGATTCTGACATTCACCAGGGTTTCCTGACATGGGATTAGTTCAGTTTACGAGGACAATGGGAGCTATCGTTATAGGAGCAGAGCTTTGAACAAATTCTGCACTTTTTAAAAACAATACATCATGGATCTGACCTGGACTTTACCTGGACTTTCAGTTCATTCTTAGGAAGATATTTGTGAATGAGGCCCATTTTTGTAGTGGTGTTTCAGCATAAGTGTAGCTTTATATTACACTCCAAAATTTCTGATTTCGCTCATGTTTAGATGTCCACCCACCCCACATGTCCAGTTCACAGATACATCAACCACTGAAATGTTAATTTCCCCTCAGTAGAGTTAAAAAGCCGAGAGCTCCACATATTGATTTCTCTCTCTGCATTTCTCCCCTTCTGTCTTTAACCTTTTGCTGTAGGGTTAGTGATTCTTACACTGCTAGCTGGGGAAACGTATGCTTTACAGAATACGAAATACCGTGTGGCGTTAACCAGGCCTTAAAATCAACTGCACAAAAAGCACTGTAGACCGAGGACGTAGTGATAGGCAAGTAAAAGGGCACCCATAGTGGAGCAGATCTGGAATAGGAAATCAATATGGCAGCAAAAGCATTGGCTTAGCTGTTTAAAAAAAAAAAAGGTTAAATGGGACTGCACTACAGAGAAGCCAATTCCCCCCATGTGACCTTTGGGTGATGTCATTAGTTACATACACAAAAGGCCTGGAATTAATGGAAGCTCACTCGCTCAGTCCTTTTCTACCCACACTGATTATTAATCCAACACTACATATTTTTTACTGCTCCCCGCCGTCAGAGACTGATGGGTTTGATGATTAGTGCAAGAGTGTGGGCAGGGCATGTCAGTGTGTCTGCCATATGGAGTAGCGTATGTGGGTGCGTTTATAATATACAGTAGGTGTAATTAATAATAAAAAAGTCAGCTGAGAATGACTGACTTCAGAGATTAGCGGGTTGAGGGCAGATTTAAGTTCTTAAGTGACGTCCCGTCTAAACTTCTGCTACATGACAAAACGGGAAGGAAGTAGATTCTAGGTGACATTTGTTTATTTATTTGTTTGTCCTTGATTAAAAATAAATAAACAAACAAACAATCAATACGGGAAGAAGCAGAGTCAGTGGAGTTTGTCCATGACCACTGTCAAGTCACTGACAAGTTTGTGATCTTTTCATTGCAGATACTGAATATTTCATAGTTGAACTGAATTTCACATCATTTACTGAATAATTCATTTTAGATACAGATTAATTTGTAGTAGACTGAATAATTGATAGTAGATATTGAATAATTTGCAGTAGAAATAAATAGAAAAATAGTCCATAGTGACTGAATATTCCACAGTAAATACTGAATAATTTATGATGGTCTGTAGTTGTTACTAAATGTTTAACAGTATATATTGGAATTCAGTGTAAGTAACTAAATAATTCATGGGAGATATTTAATATTTAATTTACTAGATATATTTCATAGTAGATACAGGATAATTATTTGTAGTGTATAGTTGTTGCAAAATATTTCAATGTGGATACTTAATATTCCATAGTGTTTGAAAAGTTCACAATAAGTACTTAATATTTCACAGTACATATTTAGTAATTATAGTAGGTTACAGTTGTTATGCAATATTTCACTGTAGAAACTGAATGATTTATAGTAATAATATAGTAGATAATAATTAAAGATAAACATGCATTAATAGTAGCTCATAGCTGCAACTGAATATTTCATAGTAGATAACAAATTTTTTTGTAGTTACTAAACTTAATTCACAGAAGATACATAATTCAGTTACTGAATGATTTAAAGTAGATAAATAATTCATTTTTGTAGTAGAATGAATATTTGATAGTAGATCCTGAACAATTTGCAGTAGAAACTTAATGTTATAGTGACTGAATAATTTAGAGTATATATTGTGATTTATTGTAGTTACTAAATAATTCACAATAGATACTTAATATTTGTTACTGAGTGAATCATATTAGATACTGAATAATTATTAGTAGTGTTTAGTTGTTACAACCTATTTTAGTAGATCCTGAGTAATATTTGATGAATAATTCAAAATAGGTGTTAATTATAGATGGTGGATGATTCATACTTGTTACTGAATATTTTACAGTAGATATTGAGTAATTTATAGTAGTTTCTAGTTGTTACTGAATATTTTATAATAAATACTGAAATTCTTTGTATGTAATTATTTACAGGAGATACTATAATATTTCAGCAACTGAAAGATTTATAGTAGATACTGAATAATTCTTATTGGTTTATATTTACAACCTATTTCAGTAGATACAGAGTAATTCATCATATGATGAATGATTCAAAATAGGTGTTGATTTATAATAGATGCTGAATGATTTAAAGTAGTTTATAGTTTTACTGAATTTCAAAGTATACATTGAAATTCTTTGTAGGTAATTATTCACAGGAGATACTTTATGTCAGTTACTGAATATTTTTTTATAGTAGATTCTGAATAATTCTTAGTGGTTTATAGTTATTACAAACAATTTAATATATGTTGAGTATACTTCATATATATTGAGATACTGAGTAGTTCGTAATATGATAAATAATTCAAAATAGGTATTAATTCATGATAGATCCTGAATACTTTATTCTTGTTACTGAATATTTTACAGTACATAATCACTTTGTTGGTAATTATTCCTAGGAGATACTTATACAATATTTCAATTACGGAGTGATGTATAGTAGACACTGAATAATTCTTAGTAGTTTATAGTTGTTACTGAATATTTTACAGTAGATACTCTAATTCTTTGTATGTAATTAGTCACAGGAGATACTTATTTCAGTTACTGGGTGATTCATAGTAGATGGTAATTCATTGTAGTTCATATTTTAAAATATTCAGTAGACACTAATAAATGCATAACACATACTGAACAATTCCTGGTTCTTTGTATATATTTGACAGTAGGTACAGAATAATTTACAGTAGACACTTAATATGTAGTAGTTACTGAATATATCAAGGCAATTTCTTGGTAATAATCTAAAAATAAATATCTTTAGCTGCAAGTGCAACGTTTGACGCGGCAGAACTCCATATGAAATGTGCTTACTGTAATATGGAGATAAATGATGGGCACTTTGTATAGAAGAAAGATGGAGTCAGTGATGAGCGGATGATGGGTGAAGGAACGAGTGGCCGATTGGGAGTTTAGATATGAAGAGCGGCTGATAAACACTGGCTGCAGAACAGAACAACCTCGTGGCAGACATCAGATGAGCTTTTTGTTTGTGGTGTCAGGTGCACCTCTGAGGGGATGCTTCACTTTGTCAATTAGTGGGAGAAAATTTTTTAATTTTGTCTTCCCACCTCAAATGTTGTCCACGAGGGAAATGTGCCGCTCTAAGGAGTGTATCCAGTACATTAATGTGAAAACTTAATTAAGAGAACAGTAGAAAGCCATTATAGGTACACTGGAATTAGCCAGTCAATCTCCACATCTAAATTGAATTTTTTAGCGGGCAATAGTTCCCAGTGAGTCTCATCTGGAGATCCAACCATGACCTCCTGGGTTCAATTTAGGATGTGGTGAACACACATAAAGATGTACACATATATTAGCACGATAGAGAAGTCAATTAAGAAACTGCTTTCGGAATCCAATTAAAAGTCTTTAGACAATTCCAGCCCCTCACCTAGCCACCCACCTCCCCACCTCATTGTAATGAAGACAAGGCAAAACCACAAGGGGCTTTAAATGGGCTATCCGAAGAGTTGTTTTTCTTTTTTATTGTCTTAAGTGCTGGAAACAAGTATTATTGACTTTCAATCTAAATGAAAAGTCCTTTTTTCCCTCTGCTTTTTTCCAAGGGCCGTCAAGAAATTGGCCTGGATGGAAGGGGGGGAAGAAAAAAAGTGCCTGGGTTGCTATTAGATTAAGCTTGGTAATGAACAGCCTAATGGACACCTTGTTAAATCTTATTGTTCTCTATTATTGCGGTCACTGGAGACAAACACGCCGCCGGAACCAAGCCCCCTTGATTCAATTTGCACAAGTATTACAGGCCCTTCCTGGGCCGCGTCCGGTGCTTTGTAATTGCTCCCGGTCTCAGCAGATGCAGATGTCAGAGAGCGGCGGGTGGACGGAGAGAGACGTTTCGCCCAGGCTCTCCTCGGATGGCATCGTCTAGTTGCCATTATTACAATCGATCAGCGGCAGAAGCCACTTAATTAGACGAGGCTGTCGAGATATCGGCTTAATTTGAAGAGCAGGTAATTCGTGCCGAATGCAGGTGCTTTAATAAGTCTAATGGGCCGCAGTATTTGTCTTTAGCTGCGCATACACAATGAGTCCCGGCACACACTCACACTCTCACACTCACACACACACACACTAGCAAACTTTGTTTCTCCACCGAGGGAAGTCTGATGTGATGAAGACCTGATTAAGTTTATTTGACTGCGTCGTCCCACCACGGCCTTTGCGTTGGCATGATGGCTGCGATACGTAGCGGATGTTTAATTATCTCGTACAAAGTGGGCGAGAGCTCTGCCGCTGTGCTCCATCAGGAAGGTGAAAGGTGAAGGAGCAGCGAGGAGCTTAAACACGCCCCACTTACTGCTTTACTGTTGTTTGTGAGTTTTCTAGCGGAGCGGTCTGTCAGTTTTAATGTCAGTTAATTACAGAGGAGAAAAAGGCAGGCCTGACGGAGACGGGATGTGACATTTAAAATGTTATTTATTATTTTATTATTTTAGCTCTGAAAGAAGTTAAAGAGCAGACAAATATCACTGACAGATGGACCCACACACAGTGGAGAGCGCTCACTGGACTGAGGTGTAGTCATTCAAACTTCGATCATCCAGTTTACTATCACAATATCATCAGAACAACGTGTCTAATACTATAATAATAATAATAATAATTTTGGTTACTGCTATTACTACTACAAGAACTATTGCTGCGACGGTCACTTGTTTTATTACTGTTGTTACTATTAGTACTATAATTACATAAAAGCTAATAATGATGATAATAGTCATAATAATAATCATAATGATATCACTGCTACTATTATCTATGCTACTACTACTTAAAATAATAAAAACAATTACCATTAGTACTACTGCTGCTATTACTCATGCTACTGCTGCTGCTACTGCTACTACTGCTACTACTACTGCTACTACTGCTGATACTACTACTACTGCTACTACAACTGCTACTACTACTACTACTGCTACTACTACTACTACTGCTACTACTGCTGATACTACTACTGCTACTGCTGCTATTACTCATGCTACTACTACTGCTACTGCTACTACTACTACTACTACTGCTACTACTACTACTACTACTACTACTGCTACTGCTACTACTACTCATTACTATCATTGCTACTACATACTATTATTCCTGCTGCTACTACTACTACTACTGCTGCTACTACTACTGCTACTACTGCTGCTACTACTACTGCTACTACTACTACTGCTACTGCTACTACTGCTGATACTACTACTGCTACTACTGCTACTACTACTACTGCTGCTACTACTACTACTACTGCTACTACTGCTACTACTGCTGCTACTACTACTGCTACTACTACTGCTACTACTACTACTACTGCTACTACTACTCATTACTATCATTACTACTACTACTACTCATGCTGCTACTACTACTACTACTCATGCTGCTACTACTATTACTACTGCTGCTAATGCTGGTACTACTACTACTACTACTACTACTACTCATGAGTACTACTCATGCTGCTGCTGCTACTACTACTACTGCTACTGCTGCTACTACTGCTGCTACTACTACTACTACTGCTGCTACTACTCCTACTACACATGCTGCTGCTACTACTCGTGCTAACTTTACTACTATTGCTGCTTATGAAAACAATACTTCTAGAACTATTACTTCTACTATTGCTGCTACTATTACTACCTTTCCTACTAACACGGCTACTTCTAATAATAAAAGCAATAAAAGTTCTACGATTGCTGCTAAACTTACTCATACTACTACTACCACCACGCACACTACTACTGAAATATAAGAGTAGGCAGCAATGGAGAAACAGCACCAAAAATATTGTAACCAACTCAAGAGCCCTATGCACTGCTAACCGTCCTAACAGAAAAGTGGTAGCTAAGCAGATTCCCCCATTTCCTGCTAGATTTAGAATTCACAGTGCTGTGCTGATTAACTGTGGATTATAATCTGCTGTTTCTTATTTGCACATGTATTCAGAATTTTAAAGGCTGCTTTACTCCATCAACTGTGCTTTGAAGATACACAGCAATACAGATGCAGATTGTCAGTAGCTGTAATAAATTGGCCTGTAGTTAAATCAGTGACCCTCTCCAGTGTGTTAAATGATATTTGCTCATGTGAATGATGAAGCTTCCCACCAGCTGTGCTTTTACCACAGTTACGCATTGCCTGTGTCGTCTGACATTGACACAACTAGAGGGCATTATTTCACTGATGGCTCCCAAATAAATCCCCTGGATTTATTTATTTATTTATTTGGTCTGCTGGAATTATTTGTGAACCGACAGTCGTCCATTTAAGTATTTAATCACCTTCTGATGTCATCTGAGAAAATGATGTGTAAAGCTGTGTATTCAGGCAGTTAGAGTTACGCGAGAATACAGTAAATACAAATAGTCAATACTTATGGATGTGAATCCCTTGAAGGAAAGCCAGCATTTACCGTTCCCCTCCAGCACCTAGTTTAACTAATCAGCCAAGTAAATCATGTGAGCGGCTGGTGGAACTGAACTAATCCATGCAGTGGGACCAAAGAACACCAAAACGACTCTTTACTGGATTTATATTTATTTAATAGTGAGTAATAGTGCTGGTGTACTGTAGTGGGCACTTTTATGCCTGTGGAAGACCAGGGTTCAATTCTCTGGCAGGACAAGCACACCACTCTACAATGTTAAAAGTATGAGATCCTTAAGGAACACTTTTGGAGGTTCTTTAGTTTGAAACTGTTGAGGAACCTCTTCATTTACCTTGAGGAACCTTTTAAAGGTTCCTTGAAGGTTCCTCAAAAAGGTTCCCCCACAGTTTAAAACTGAAGCACCTCCAAAAGACACCACTAAGAGTCCTTGGACAAGACTCCTATCTCTGTGTTGTCCTACCTGTGCAACATAATTTACATACAGTACTGAGCAAACTGTGCAGCAGCCCCCTTTGAAAAGCTGCTGATCTGGACAGTCAGTGTGCATCTCCTCAGTAAAACACTGATATTAGAATAAACACTGATAATAACACTCCTACAGAAAGTGATGGTGGTTCTCCATCACTGTGTTCATCATTAGAACATCTCCAAAGTTCTCCTCATGGAGTCTAGTATTATTTAGAGTTCTCCTCAGATCAACACCTGGTTTGGTGGTAAATCAGGGCTTAATGATGGTAAATCAGGTGAGCTGCTGCTGCTGCTGATGATGATGAAGTTGAACACATCCTCCACACTGTGCTGGCTGGACTGGGGTCTGGCATCCAAGAGAACCCTGGAGGAACCGAGCTCTGTTCTTCAGACTAGCTCACTGACAAGATCTCACTACTTTCTTTCTTCAGAATGAGAAGCTCTTGTTTCTCCTGTTTACTGGATTCATGTTCACCTGCTTTATCTGTTCTGATGAGATCTGGAGCTTCTACAGTAGAAACCCTCTCACTGCTGAGAGACGTGATGTGATTAGGGCCCTAAAACCTCTGTACTGTATTACTGTAATTATTGAAGTGTTACTTTGTCCAGCTGGGCCAACATATCTCATCCACCTAAATATCTCTCATCACTTCCACAGCAAAATCTCAGATATGTTAATTTATGTAAATACAGATTCAAAGCCAAAGAGCCAGAGCGAATGTGGTGTTGGGTGGGTGGGGTTGGGGGGGTGGGGGGTGGTTGTGAGATGTGTAAGTAGCTCAAAAATGAACCTAAACATGATCCAGTGTCTGTAGTACACCGGCGCTACTTTCCTACTTCTCCTAAAAGCTGTGATTCTTCCTCTCTAGGGGTGCACTTCTACCTCCCAGTGGTTTATTGGTGGGTGGGGTGGATTGAGGTGGTTGGGTACGAGTGGACAATCGGTTGAGATGCAGCTGGCAGCGAGAGAGAGAGAGAAAGAGGGGTGGATCGATAGCGTGTGCTTTCATATGCTAATATGCCACAGCAGGAAGCGATAGGTGAATATATTCGGATTCGATAGCTGCCAATTTGCCGGGCCGTGAAGCCTCGGCATCAAAATGTGCACCAGGCAGAGGAACGTTCATTTACATAACAAAAGACACACGGGTCTGAGTGTGTGTGTGTGGGGGGTGTGTGTGTGTTTTTTTTGTTTTTTTTTGGGGGGGTGGGGGGGTGCTTTAAATGTACAAAATCCACTGATGGAGATGGAAGGGTTTGGTGTCATAGGGAACGATTACTCCGGGTTTGGGCAGGGCAGTTGCACAAAGCGGTAGGAATTAGCCCAGTCAAAACAGGCATAAGCTTCAGCAGTTAAAATCCACACTGTTGGTGCGGAAGTACGTACGGGGCTGAGCTGTGGGGTATGGTTTTTAATTAGAGGGGAGAGAAAGCAGGAAAGCACGAGTGCCAACTGTGCCGTACTACGAAATCACGGTTTTCCGCTGCTATTTGCTTAGGCTGCGCTTTTTCAAGTCCCATTTGTCACAATATTTGGCTAATCTTCTTTGAGTTGCCTTTCTTTCCCTCTTCTTTCCCTATTTTGCACTCTCTTTCTCTATCTGTTTCGCTCACATGTACTCTTGCACACTCTCTCTCTCTCTCTCTCTCTCTCTCTCTCTGTCTCTCTCCATCTCTTACACTCCCAGTGTCCCCAAAACCCAGTCTCCAATGAATTCCAATTAGATTGCATTAGATAATAAAGAGCCTCTAGTAGTCTCTCTCTCTCTATCTCTCTCGCTCTCTCTCGCTCTCTCTCTCTGTTGCTATGTTGTTGTTTTGAGGTTTTTTGTTTTGTTTTTTTGGTTCTACCACCCTGTTACATGTTCAATATAGATGCTCTTTAAAAGGAGAGAGAGCGAGAGAGAGAGAGAGAGAATTAGAGAGAGAGAGAGAGAGAGAGTGTGTATGTGTTAAAGAGGCAGAGGGACAACAAGGACAAGGCTTCCCAGCACAAGGAGAAACTGAGGAGATTGGGTGATGAATTTAATTCTGCAAGTTCAGAGAGATTCCTTAGTTTGACATGCGCGGCAGGGGGTCTTTGAGAGCTTGGCAATGTCTCCAGCTCGGCACGCTTTGAAAAACTCTCCCCACAGCGGCGCTCCTATCAAAAACCAAGGATAATATTCCCTTCGAGGTAAAGCATCCTGGTGAAAGAACTTCTAGACCCTTTTATTTATTCATCATGCTTATATCAGAATACATCAGAAGGCTTGGTGATAATGCATAAAAGAGAAAGAGAGCGAGAGAGAGCGCGAGAGTGAGTGAGCTAGAGAGAAAGAGAGAGAGAGAGAGAGAGAGCCCGGCTTTTTTGTCGCATTAATTCCTGCGCACAAGCCAGTTTCTGTTTCTGTAATGAAGTCATTTAATGGGTTTACCCGCCGTCCAATCGGCCTCCAATCAGCAGCGCCGACGCGAGAATCTCTCCGCGTCCTATAAGGGGTCGAGCAACGATTAACAGGCCGCCATTTTCTGCATCGCCGCTCATTACGTCTGTATTGATCTTCCTTGTGTTTGTTAGGTTCTCGAGGCCTGCAGCCTTGCGAGGCCCTCCCTACTGTATGATGCGAGCTGTGGTCGTTCAGAAGCATGTGTTTTGACACTCTCGCGCAGACACACACGCTCTCTCGCGCACGCATATGCTCCGGAAGTCAGGTGGTTGGCCCAGTATCAGGTGTTGGGCTGATGAATCTTCAGCGTGATGGATCGTCTGTTGTCTCTGGACACAGAATATTGACTCCTCTGGCAGTTTGCCTACTGCCTCTTGTTTGCTATCCAGGCGTGTGAATATCTATTCATTCTAAAAATAGATATTGGCATTTTTTGCCTCCTGTTACCCAGGAAGTTGTTTTGATTGAAGACGGTGTCAGATTCGCTTAGTTTTCTCTCGGATTGTCTGTTTCCGTAGCAAGAAGGGGGGGGGGGGGTGATATGTGCAGTAGGTCTTGTGTACAGTTAGCAACAGAAGTCAAAGTACTGTTAAAAATAAAACCTTTAATAGTTGGATTTTGCTGTTTTATGAGGTTAAAGAGTGGGATTACACTGCAGACTCGAAACTGAGAGATTTGTTAGCTGAGGAAGCTCCTCACTGCTGCAGGCTGGGAATAATGTCAAACAATGGCACCTTAAGGGCCACAAGAGGGCGCTCTAAACCCACTGATTAAAAAAACAACAAAAAAAAAACAAAGGATCAGAACTTAATTGGGCTTGAAATAGCAAATACCCGATTGATTAAAATAATTAAAATATAGAGGTCAGGGCAGCTTGTGGAGGGTTCGCGAAGCCTACCTTCCCATGGCTTAGGCAAGTGATAAAGTGGAAAGGAGGAGACGGGGTGGTGGTGGGTTACGAAATAGGGTGATGGAGGAGGTGGAGGAGGAGTTTGGGTTAATTGAGGCATGGTCCAGCTCCCAAAACCTTGTTCTTTCCTAATGCCACTTCGGGTATCTTCTGAATAGTCCAGGGTTTAATGGTGAAGAGCAATGACCGTAGAAAACATGGACAGAACAAGGGGTCCCAAAAGTGAGGCAACTACAAGTCTAACGCCTCTGCAGTATGACTGCAGTATGAGTGTAATTCCGCTCATCCCCATATTTTTCAATGGCCGCA
Organism: Salminus brasiliensis; assembly: GCF_030463535.1. Lineage (NCBI taxonomy): Eukaryota > Metazoa > Chordata > Actinopteri > Characiformes > Bryconidae > Salminus > Salminus brasiliensis. The sequence goes on from NC_132881.1 coordinate 47,391,996, forward strand.
ATGAAACAGCCCATTTGACATCTAATTTTCCTCCTCTAACCGGTGTCCAACACGAATTCCAACACCTGGAAGAAGGTGGGGTTACACTTAGGAATTGAGTGATTGACAGCCCTGGCTGGACGAGGCCTCCACCTGCAAGACCAGCTTCGAAGCATTCCACTTACCGGACGCTTACTGGGAATCCAGGGGGAAATCGGCTCTGCGTCAGCGCAGTAAGCCTAATGATGGTGGTTCGAGGCACTGAGCTTGGTCTGGAAGAAGGGGGCGGGTCTAGCAAATTAGTGTGAAAGTCAGGCTCCGCCTCTGGTCTCTACTGCACAAGCTATGGTTGCAAATTTGACAACATGGCGGACAGTTTCTCCACAGACTGCTTTCTACAGCCACTAGAGTCCGAGACATCATTGGATATAGATTTTGTGGACGGTGGCCGAGAGAAAGCCGGGTCATGTGACCTCACACAATTCGGAAGTCAGAAAGCGCTTTCTTCCTCCACCACGTGAAACAGGATATTCAGGCAGAAAAGAATTGTGGGCGGAGCGTGGCGTTAATCACCAGGGCTTGACTGATGGATTGAAAGCAGGTGTTCTTAAACAAACACTGAGTCAAAGCCAGACGCTAGTCTACAGTCTGTCGTGGAGGTCTGCTCACCTCCTGAAACACCTCCGGCACCTTCACAGAAGGAGGCACAAGACAGGTGGGGGATGTAGCTCATATTTTATTTGAGCCTGTTCGCACAGCCAGGAGGAGAGGTGATGACGGATGTTTGCGCTCGATGATAGGTGGGGGTGGTGGAGGGAAAACATGCTGTGATATTACAGGTGAATAGAATTTCAGGAGATGGAAGTCACTGCACTTAAATTAGAGATTGAGATCATGGTGAAACAGCTATAAAGTCTTCAAAAGTTTTAGTTTTTTTTAATGTTTTAGTCTTTAGATGTGACTACAATGGGTTAGGCTTAACACAGGACTCGGTGTTGGGTCCTTATGTTGTCATGAAACCAGGTCATTTACACCTGTTCACCATTTACCTTTAAACCCCTAATGCAAAAAGGCTGAAGGTGCATTACTCAGTAGCTACAGGGACCTCTGTACCAGCCGGTGGGGCTATTCTCTGGTAATAGAAGCCGGCCCTCGGCTGATTAAGGGGTTAATGTAGACGTAATGAGGCCTGAATGTTCTTTTTGGATGTGCCAAAATACAGGGCAGCTTGTTTACTAGGCAAACTAGGTAGACTACTACAGTTAGTGTACTAGGGACGTCCCGGTCAGGTTATTTTGCTGCCCGATGATCAGATAAGCTGCTGATTAATGGGTTCAGTTAAATCCCTTTATTTTCAGTATCAGTTTCTGTAATCAGACTTTCTGGACTGACTGATTTAGTTTAGTTGAGACTTTTCTTAAAATTACTGTTTTATAGTGTTTAATATCTTCTAATCCAATCTGACTCTCCTCCCTGACCAATCAGCCCCCAGCTGACTGCAGTCAGGTCACTTCCTATGTGTGTGTGTGTGTGATGGAGTATCTATTGTTGTTTGTCGACTATTGGTGTGTAATAACCAGTGTATAGTGGGTTTCTGTAGCGTATATGTGTGTATTAGCATTAGCATTAGCCTCCACACGGTTCTGAACGGGTTCTTCAGTGCTGGTTTATAAACAGAGAAAGGCAAGCAAGCGATTCTGCGGTTCTCCCGCTGGTAAAACGGGCCGTTTCAGTGAGAGTTTTCTAAAGGGTCAGATATTATGGTCTGTTTCAGGTTCCACTGTAAAATTGCTCCACACTGCAGAACCTCAACTCCTTTATTTACCTTCTGAGAACATCCACACTGCAGCTGGTGCAGCCGGCTGGGGATAATGTCTGTTAATGACGGCTTAAGGGGAACCAGATGGAGCTCTGAACACTGTGGTGGGATTAAAATAGCCAATACCCGATCCATTAAAATAGGTTCGTCCCTAGACCAGGGGTGCACAACTCCGGTCGTGGAGGGCCGGATTCCCGCATAGTGCTGGAATAACACCTGATTCAACTCCTCAGTTCATTTTCAGGCAAAGTGAGGATGTCTGAGCAGGGCAACAACCCAACGTTTCTGGAGACCGGCCCTCCGAAACTGGAGTCATGCACTGTTACCCTAGACCATACAGTTTGTACACCGATCAGCCATAACATTAATGCCTAATATTGAGTAGGTCCCCTTTGGGTCGCCACAACCAGTCCGACCATTCCGGGCATGGACTTCACAAGGCCTCTGAAGGTGACCTGCTGTGGTATCTGGACACCTCAGGGCTGTGGTGTAGGTGCCCATGACCCTATCACCGGTTGTCCTTTCTCTAAGCACCTCTGCATTCCGGGAACACCCCTCAAGACCTGTCTGATGTTTTGGAGATGCGCTGACCCAGTTATTGTCCAGAACATCACAGTTTGGTTCTCAGATTCTTACGCTTCAGCACTTCCATAACCTTCAAGATCTGACTGATTTCTCACTTACTGCCTAATACGTAGGTCCCACCCCTTGACAGAAGCCCCTGTAGATAAAGATGGTCCACTTTACATGTCGCTGGTATTAATGTTATGGCTGAACTGCAAAAGTAGTCCATTTTTAATCTGCATAAAAACAAGTTCATTTACAAATATCCAGCCCGTTCATGCAGACATTATAAGGAGTATTTCAGCCAGGATTTCCAAACCCATTTATCTTTAAGACACAGTAACAAAACCAGAAGTTGGAAAGTAATAAATATGTCTGTTCTTGGTACATAAGACCAAAACAAACGGCACAAAGTGGACCTCAAGGAAAAGTAAAAAAAAAAAAAACCCAACAACTAAACAAGAATTCTCTGCTGTCTACTATTTCCAGGCAAATGAAATCTCTGCTACTTGCAGGGCTCCAATGAACTCCATCCACTTGTTGTGCCATCCACTCTTTACCTCTCTCCGTCTCTGTTGTAATAATTCTGCTGATGTTTCATATAAGTGTAGGAAGAAGATTAAGCTGATATTGAGAGGGAATGGTGTGGGTGCAGTAGCAGTGGTTAATGTGAGATTGTATTAAAGCAGAGCCGAAGCCATAAATCTCATAAATTATTAAGCCTATAGATTAGTGTGGCGTAGTGCGTACACATAAAACACACTCCCTGTGTTTTCTCTGCACTTCAGAAGCCGTTATTAGTCTTAAACCGCCAGGGCTGTAATATCAGCAGATGTAATTGTGGTCTTCGCCTTCTACGAATTCCAGCAGCCGCTCATCGCAGAGTTCTCTCCAAACTCATAAACATTAAAAAGCCATTACTATTTCACTACACATGCTCTCCAGTTGGCATGAAGCACCTGCGTTTTTTTTATTTTTTTTATTTTCTTAATTTATTTATTTATTTTCCCCTCTCTCTTGCTCTCTCTCACTCTCTCTCTCTTTCCCTACCTTCTTTCGCTTTGTGTTTCTCCATTTTCTATTTTTTTCCCCCTCCTTTTTCTTTTGCCCCGGAGCCGTGAAACATCAGACGAGGGTTTTTCCAGACGAGAGGCAGCAGCCACGGGTTTCCGGAACAGAAGTGCCTCAGCTCTCCCACCACTAATCTCGCCCGCCTTTAACAAGTTCATCTCTCTGTGTGAACATTTCGATTGGAGGAGACTCCAGCATCTGCCCAAAGGGCAACACCAGCAACGCCAAACGCACCACACGTTCGTTGGCTCGCTCGCTTGCTTACAGGCTCTCACTCTGTCTCTCTCTCTCGCACCTTCTGCTAATCTTTCTTCCTCTCCTTCTCCATCCTTTTTCTCTCTGTATCTTCAAGCCTCCATCTCTCTCTCTCTCTCTTTTTCTACCCTTCTCTTCAAACGGCCGCTTTTCCTTTATCGCCCGCTCAGTCATTTGTAATGTATTGATATTAAAGGTATCAGAAGCCAGGTGTCAGTTGACTGTCAGCACTGCTGCACATCACAGATCCGACTGGAGAGATTCCGTACGAGCGGCGCCCACATGCGGGGCTAACAGACAGGGCCATAAACATGGAGATACAAAATAAGTGTTTGAAAGCGGCCCAGGCAGCACTATTCATCTGCTCCAGGCAGTGCACACGGGCGCGAGTCTCTTGGCCCGTGCGGGTATTGGAGAGAGTTCACGTTTGCGAAAAGAGCGCTCGTGCTCGCCCAAATGCATCACATCTGTCAGTGGTTCAGCGTTTCGGCGAATCAATCCACGGAGAGAGACAGACGGGGAATTTTATAAAATACCACCTTTCGTCTCCGCAGTTTCAACAGTTCACTTCACAGCATGACCCAAAGTACTCAAAGTACACAACTTTTATCCAGAGATTTAGCTTGGTGAACTGAGGAGAGAGAGCTAGTGAACGAGATGGACTTGAGCGAATGAACCCTAGCCTCGGCTTAATCGAATCACAATCCCAATCACTGTATTTTCGGCAGGTACGTGGCACATATAAGGATTTCTAATTGTTCCGAAATCTCTATGAACCGCTTCAAAAGCCTATGGTCCGCCGGTGGTCTCAAAGTGTTATTACAAGCTTCTATTATTCCACCAGCTTGTACAGAAGTCCCTGCAGTTACTGAGTAATACACCTTAGTGTGTGATAAGCTTTGGAGGGTTTAAAAACCCGCTCCCAGACTCATCTACATCTACACCCTTCATTCTGAAGGCCTCAGAGAGCTCTTTGGATCTGGCCATGATGATGATCTTCACCACTCACTTCAACCATCAAGAGCAGACCAGACCTAATGTCTGAGGTTTAAATTAGACAGGGGACTATTATTAATACTAGAACCACCACCATCATCATGACTTTCAGAATTCCTACCATCTCAACTATGGTTCTGTTAGCACATCTGAGCAGAACAGCAGTCTTATTAGGTGGTACCGTGACTTTTTATTAATAGTTTAAGAAGTTGTTTTGACCAGACGAGGATGGGTCCCTCTTGTGAGTCCTGGTTCCTCCTGAGGATCTCCTCTTCTCCTTCTTTATAATATATCAAAATGTTTCCACTTTTCTTCCAATTTCACACAAACCCACCCGTTTGTAGCTCCCCCTAGCACTAGCAATGCTCCATTAATGAGTAGAGCCGCTTTGCAACAACGTCAGTTATAGAAAACGCTATACATGCTCATTTGATTGGCCTTCTACCTGTGGGAAATGGTCAGGCGCCAAGACTCGAATTTGACAGGGAGCAAACTGTTATAGCCAGACCACGGGGTCAGAGCATCTCTCAATTGAAAAGGCTTGTAGGGTTCTCCTGCTACTGCTGCCTGCCTCAGACCTGCTGCCCACACCTGACAGTATTGAAGTATACATGGACTCTAATTATTTGCTATTGATGTTACCATTATTAACCGCCATACCTTTTAGTATTCTGGCCATCACTACCATAGTTCTGTTAGTACTCCTGAGCAGTAGAGCAGTCTTATATGGTGCTACAGTGACTTAGCAATACTGTATAAGTGGTTTTGACCAGAGGAGAGTGGGTCACCCATGTGTCTTGGAGGTCCTTTGGTTTGCTCATAGGGAGATTTATGGATTACTGTGAATCTACTTTGCAACATCAGTTGTATAAAGCTATACACTTTGATTTGCTCCTGGTCAACGGTGGTGGGTAACTACTAATGGTGGTCAGAGAAGCAGACAGAAGAAAAAAACTGACCGAAGGGCTACTGTGGCAAAAGTCTCAGAACTGTGTAATGGTCCTGACATATGTTTACATCAGTAATCCGTCACAACACACAGTCAGAGCCCCCTGCTAACCTTTGTCCACCTTCAAGGTCACCTGATCTGAGTCTTGTTTTCTTTTACATCACATGGAAGGCCAGGGACACATGCACCCTCTACAGAATATTCGCCTCACGGCAACTGTGAAGATACTGGAGAAGAGGTTGTAATGTTTTGGGGCAACACAGATTGCCTTCAGCATATTCGGCAGGTGGTTGGAATGTTTTGTAATGAGGAATTATTTACAATATCTTGCATTTATTGCATTGAGTGGCATTCTGGACCACAGTAGACTGGGCAGTTGATCTGGGGGGAAAAAAGCAGTTAGCATGTCTACTTGTGCTGGGTTGGATGGTTTTAAGTCTTTTCTAAAGGGACATGTTTGGAAGAGGTGATGTCCAGGGTTAGAAGGGTCAGCTATATTATTGCCAGCATGTTTAATAACCCTGCTGTTATACATATACCCTTAAGCATTGGCAGATTACACCCAATTATCCTGTTTTCTGTTCTGATTGCCGGTCAATGCTGTTAGTAGAAATTTGCCAACGAAGAACATTATACCCCACAAAGGAAACACCATAACTGTCCAGCAAACCCGAACACTTTCCAACAAATGTCATTCTCCAGCAAACCCAATCTTCAAGAAAAGCCCAAGATTCTCCAGTAGAGCCCAACACTCTCCAACAAAGGCCAAGATTCCCCAAAAACCCAGCATTCTCCAGCAAAACCCAGCACTCTTCAACAAAGTCCAAGATTCTCCAAAAAGCCCACTTTGAAACAGAGCCCACTGCATTCAGCAAAGCCCAAGATTCTCCAACAGAGCCCAGCACTCTCCAGCAAAGCCCAGTGCAAAGCCCAAGATTACCTAACACTCTCCAACAGTAGTCCAAGATTCTCCAGAAAGCCCAAGATTCAACAAAGCTCAAAATTCTCCAAGAAAAGCCCAAGATTATTCAACAAAGCCCAACGTTTTCAAATCGAGCCCACTGATCTTCCCCCCAAAAAGTTGAACGCACTCCACCAACAGTCCTACAACATGTCCTAAAAAGACCAATATTCAACAACAAAGTTTAAAATTGTAAAAGACACAAAAAACACAAGATTCTTTAGTATAGCCTACACAAAGGCCATGGTTCTACAACAAATCCTAACACTCTCCAACAAAGGCCCGGAATAACCCGACAAGGCCCAACACTTTCCAACAGTATTTCTAGATTCTCAGGAAAGACTAATATTTAACAGCAAAGCTCAACACCCAGCACAAGATTCTTTAGTAGGTCCCAAAGCACTCCAGAAAAAGCCAAGATTCCCTCAAAACCCAATTCATCAAAGCCCAGTGTTCTCAGAAAGAGCCCAATACTCCAATTGACTCCAGCTGTAGTCCAAGGTTCTCAAGAAAGCCCGCGATTCAACAACAAAGCTTAAGAGTATAGCTCAATCAGTGCACTCCAAAAAAGGCCATGCTTCTCCAATACTCTCAAACAGAGCCCAAAGATCTTCCCCAACAATGCCCAAAACTCTCCGCCCACAGTCCTGGCCCGAAAATCTTCATCCTCTAGACCCCCCCAACACCCTCCACGCTCCAGTATTCTCCAACAAACACCATAATTCCAGTTTTAGTTTCAGAATATAGCAGAAAAGTCAACATTAAGAAGAGTATTCTGCAAACTCGCAATCGTACGGCAGTTGTTTGAAGTGTCTGGAGCTTTAGGGCGTGTTGGTGTTTGCTGGAGAAGGTTTGGTGGGTGTTTTTCTAGCTTAAGAAAGCGTGAAATGTTGTGGGTTGCAGGTTTCGAGTTAGTTTTCCTCTAAAGCACTGATGAAACTGTAGGAAAGGGAGTGGAGTTCTCTCTCTCAGCTCTGTTTCTGGTGTGGTAAACACTACAGGCTCCCTGTTCTAGGTTCATATCTCTTAAATGTTGTCTGTCTCATTCACGGCAGATTGTTTTTGTAAAGGCTTTTACAGACGAGCCAGCCTCGGTCTCCTGTAACACTGCAATTTGCATGATGATATGCGGCGAGTGATACTGTAGATTTACGCTCGGGCTTTTGTGCTGATTTGAGATCAGAATCAAATTGCTGCTTTTATCCCATAATCTCAGCCTGAGCGCACAATAATGTGTTTGTTTTGCTTTCGCCGCGGTTCGCTTTCTCCTTCCTTCACTTTTTGTCTGTCTGTTCGCCTGTCTGTCTGTTGATCTGTCTGCCTACCCACCTGCCTGCCTGCCTGTCTGTCTATATGGCTAAGCTTTTTCTTGATGATAAACCATAACGGCAGTTCATGTGAATCTCAGGTGCTCTCGCACTCTCTCTCTCTCGCTCCCACCTTTTCCCCCCATCCCTCAGTGTCATCTACAGCAGTATGTTGAGAACAAATTGGTCTAGCCTGGTCAGTCAGTATGTAACCCACATCTGTATCTAACCTGTGGTCACAGCTCTGATGTCCATCAGCTGCATCTCAAAGTCAAGGGAAGGCTCCTCTGTCTGCCTGATAAGGCAGAGTTACGGCAGCCTGTGGCAGGGTCATCTCCCCCTCTCTCTCTCTTGCGTGCTCTCGCGCTCTCTCACACATACACACTCGCACATACACACCCCTCTCAAGACACTTGATGCCTGGAAAGATTGAGTAGGAGTGATTTTTGTGACCCCCCCCCCCCCCCCCCCCCTTCAGTTCGGGATGAGCACCAAGTGTTTTGTGAGTGGCCAGCTGCTGGTGGAGAGAAAAAGCGCCTGCCCTTCCGTTCGCCACCCAACCTCCGCCAACTGGCCTCTTTCAGCTCGTCATAAAACACAAACTTTTGACTCCTCACCAGAGATGGCTCTGTCTGGAGATGAATTCCACCTCGAAGGGATCTTTTCTAACGATTCTCTATAATGCACTTCCAGGACTGGTGTTCTCAGGGTTCGAAACCACTGGGAATGATTCTCAATATTTGATGTGTCTCTTTTTTCAGAGCTGTAATTCTATACTTTACAGATCGGTTTGGCTTAGATAGATACCTAAACGTTCCCCAGTAGGACCTTTTCAGTGCTTGCTGTCGGGGATGAGATAAGATCGGTAAAGGCGGTTTCCACTAGAGTTGGACGGCATGTGCTTTTTTCATACCATCATTACGTCTCGAAGCAGTACTCTGGTATACTGCATATAATCCCGCCGGGGTTAGCCTTAGCACACCTAGCACCACACCTGTCTGCTCACCACAGAACCATCTGACTCAATTCCAGTCTATCTGACTTCTAAACGTCTTCTAAATGGCTCAGATCAAGCGGCTGCTGTTAGAAGCACTGAAAGCTGAATTGAAACCTGAATTTCTCATGGTTTTGGACCTTTAGCCCACTCGCTAAGAAAGCCTACGCTTAGCTAGCTCGGCTACAGAAACCCCAAGCATCAGACAGCCCAGAGCTCATTTTTGGAATGGCTGATTTCTAAGAACAAGGGGTTTTTTTACAAGGTGTCCACATTTTTGCACTGGTTTCCCATGCACAATATGGACAAAAGTATTGAGACATCTGCGTATTTATTGTTTCTTCCAAAATCAAGAGTTTATCCTGCTTTCGTTGGAGTAACTATAACTCTACTGTTTAGGGAAATTAGGCTTCCTAATAAGAGAAGCATTGCTGTGAGGATTTGATTGTATTCAGTGACAAGAGTGTTGTTAGTAAGGTCAAGATGTTGGATGATGATGATCACCATGCCCAACTCCCCACTTATCATCCCAAAAGTACTGGATGGAGCTCCACCGTCCATCATTCCAGAGAACACAGTTCTTCCACTGCTCCACAGCTCCTCAATGCTGGGGGGCTTTATACCCCTCTACTAGCCCACGCCTGGCATTATTAGGCAGCATGGTGCCAATAGGTTTGTGATGATCTGCTCCAGAGAGTCCTATTTTTAATTGGCAGTACTTCTCTACAGGCATTTGCACATCTGTATGTGGTGTAGATCTACATCTAATGTAGTGTCTACATTAGAAGGCGTATGTGTGGAGGTGTACCTGAAATAGCAGCATTTGCTTGGTTATAGTGATCAAAAGATCAGAATGAAAGACTTAAAGCACAGGCTCTGAATGTAACGTGCCAAACAGATTCAGACGCTCGCGGAGTTAAAAGATGAAAGAGGCTTTACTAGAAGAATCACAGTCCAAGTTCATGGTCACAGCACAGGCAAGGGTCAGATCCAGAATGTAGATGAGCATAACCATCACAAGTAAACAATCCAAAAAGGGGAAAGGCAAAGACCTGGTCCAGAAAACACAAGAGTCCAGTCTCCAAATCACAAGCAAATAGTCTGAATGGTAAGGCAAAAGGCAAAGGTCATACACGATAAGTAGTCCTTTCACCAAAAAGGGATACAATACCTCACAGTTAGCTAATCTAAAGCCTGGGCTTATATACCGAGCTAGTATTGTCAGAAGTCAAGTTCCAAGATGGCTTTTCTTCCTCTGCACACCATCAGACCCCTGCAGCTTATCCAGAATGCAGCAGCACGGGTCGGGTCGTTTCAACGTTTCTAAGTTCAGCCATGTTCAGCTCCTCCTCCTCTGCTGCTGCGTTTTCTCTTCACTGCAGCTTCCTGTAGCTGCTGCCCAGGTCATCAGATTCAGACCCCTGACTCTGGTCTACAAAGCCAAGACTGGACCAGCCAGCCCCTCCGTACTTGATGACGATGGTCAAAAGCCTGATCTGTACCAAGAGCCCTTCCAGCTTCAAGTACGACTCGGCTCGACCCGCCATCCTTTAAGATCCACGGAAGACGAGTGTCCAGACTTTTTACTGTCCTGCACCGAAGTGGTGGAACGAGCTTCCCCTGGGTGTCCAACAGCAGAGTCCAACACTCGCTGTCCTCAAACCCAGACTGAAGACCCTCCTCTTCTGTGAGTACTTGGGTGAAGAGTAGAGTATTATGGTCTCCATATTGACTTGTGTTTAGTAGAGTCTAAGATTAAAGGATCTGAATTTTAGTCTATTTAAACTAGCTGAGGTTCTTCTTCAGTAAACAGTGAAGTTCTTTCGTAAGTCGCTCTGGAGAAGAATGTCTGCTAAATGCTGTAAATTTAAATGTACTTGGTGGATGCGTGACGCTGAATCAGCCAAAGCATGATTTTTTTAATAGTGTTCAAAAGTGTTCTGTATAAAGGAAAACCGAGTGGCCGTTAATCTGTCTGGATTCATGGCCAGTTCTCTCTCTTGATTTAGGGTAGTATTGGGGACAGTTGGGAGCTGTGATAATTCTGCCAGCTGTAAAGTTGACACAAGCCTTGGTTATTGCAGACGAGGGAGGACTGTTGTTGTTATTTTTTTTTTTGCTATTGTGTACCAGTAAAACATACTACGTGGATGGAAAGGCCCAGGTTTATGGGAGGTCTGGCGCTGGCGTCAGCGGCTGAAGCACTCTTAAGGCTCTAACGCAACTAGAGGCCAGACATGCCATTAAGATGACAACGTTTGGCGGTAATTGGAAAGTTCTTGAGGTGGGCTGCTTGGGAACGGAGATGGACACGCATGCATCCTCACTTTATCTCACCCTCCCTTACGCACCACCATCCACAGACAGAAGCTGGCTATCTCAATCTCTCTCTCTCTCTCTCTCTCTCTCTGTTTCTTGCTCTCCCTCTAGTCCCCTGTCTCCTCCTTCCATCACACTTATCCCCTGTCTTTGTGTCCGGTCATTTCAAAGCGCATGGTTTGCTCCTCCCGGGTTTACAGGCGATGAGCAGACCGAGGCAGCACAAACACAAAGTCAGAACTTCTCTGCTAAATCAAACACCTACGATCTTTACTGCCTGGTGTTGCTATTGATCCTCACACTCGATAAGATGAGAATGGAAGATTATGCCCAGGCTTGTTTTTTTAGGGTGCTATCCGTCTCTGTTTTTTCCCACCATGCTCTTCCTTTGTGTCTACACTTTATAAAAAATAAAAAAGTGATTTCTCAAGAGAAGATCTCGAGTTTGCTGTCTTTTCACTGTTGAAATTACACCGAAACATTTACAGTCATGTGAGAAGATGAAGACACCCCATGGAAAGTCTTCTTGAACATATTGAGACATCTGGAGATGAGATCTTCATGTGATCAACACTGAGAGATGGGGGTAATCTAATTAAACTCACACATCTGATGGAATCTTTAAACGTAATTTATAAAATATCAAATTAATAGAATATTTAAAAAAAAGCTTCTGTCCAAAGCACAGCATTCCATAAGTCCTGGTCTTAGGTTTGTCTAGGGGTTCTAATGGTAGATGCTTTACTTTGACATCAGCTGTGATGAGATCTACCTGCTACCATGAAGACATGCTAGGACTGTTGGAGACTTGTGGTTCCGCTGTTGGGCTGATCTTGCTAGGATGGTCTGATCTGGCCATGTTGGTCAGCTGTTCCTGTTGTAGATGATCTAGTGGACAGTGGAACAGCGGCTGATCTCGAACTGTTCTGAGATCTGTTTAAACCCCTTCCATCTACAGACTCCTCTACAACATCTCCACGCTTCTTTCTGAAGGCCTCAGAGAGCTCTATGGATCTGGCCATGATGGAGGGTGATCTTCTTCACCAATCACTTCAACCATCAATCCAGATCAGACCAGACTAAACGTCTGAGGTTTAAATAAGACACTAAGACTCCTCCAGAATAATCCTCACCAACCATGTTCTGATTTTCTGCAGCTGAGTCTAATTCCACACATCTGAAGGAGTAATAAATGTGTATTTTACTTTTTCCAAACAGGAAAATTATATTTCTATTAATTCTATTTTATAAATGATGTTTAAAGACATTTCTTCAGCTGTGTGAGTTTTGGCAGATTACCTCCATCTCTCAGTGTTGAGATGTCCAGATGTTTAAATACGTTTAAAAAGATAAAGGTTTTAATGGGATGTCCTCATTTACTTTTTTACATGACTATATGGTTTCCTTTATAGTTTTCAACCACCCAGGCACTCAGTATTGGAATTCTATGCAAATTCACATTTACATAACCGTATTATTTATGAAAAGTAATCTGTAAACAGACACCAGCAGAGGGACGGGACGGGACGAGACGTTTAGTCGTTTTTCTTTTCTAAGTCAATCTTCCACCTCTACAGAAACATTTGCCTGTCTGTGATGTGAAGTCATTCAGGGGGAGGCTGGGCTGATTGATGTGAGAGGTGTAAAGATTAGTTTGGCTCTGATGACTGAATGGTTGGCATAACAGGATCCATTAGCGTGGGGATAACTATTCGTTTTCTCTTATGGCAGGTCAGATAAGCGAGCGTGTGTCCTAGGTGATGAGTGGAGCATCATTCGGCCAGAAATGTCAATCAGCGCACTTCATTAGTTTGCCACATTAACTGATGTACTGCGTTCAGGGTGTAAGTGTTTGTGTGTGTGTGTGTGTGTTTCTGTTTGAGTGAATGAATCAGTGATGATGGTCCTTTCGAATGGCGTAGTTGTCATCAGCCTCTCGTTGGTGGACATGCTTTCAGACACGATGCGCCCAAAGTGGTGAACACCTTTCTGTGACATGATTGAAGTGTCCCTCTGATCTTCTGACACTCTTACATGTGGATTCTTGCTTCAGGATTTTAAAATTCTGGCGTTGACCTGTGACCATTTTGTTGAACAGTCAGCCCTTGGCTCATTTACAGTATGTTCGTTTGAAAATACATGAATAAATCATTTTAAAAATCATATTTTTCTCATTTATAAAGTAGGCTATTAAAAAAGAATGGCTAAACAGAAACCGCTTTAACACTAACGAGCTTATATGGAGGTTATTTCTCCAGCATGTGGAAATGCCATCAACCCACCCCTGAAAGAGCAAGGCCGATTGTGCTCTCTCTGACCCCGGCTGCTGATGGCAAGCAGGGATCCTACAATATATCCTGTGTTCTGGGTGTTTCTTCAAAGCTTTTTGGCTCCTTTTGTGTCCCGCACAGCCCACGATATCCCATCTTTCAGTCTCGGGACATAAATGGGACCCAAGCCAACTAATCGATGACATGATTTGCTGTCAGCAGTTTTTTAATCATTAATCAACGTCAGTTAGTTGTTACAGTGCAGCTCTAATTTCAGACACAGCTAATGGGCTGAAAGCCAGGTTTTATACATATATTCCTTTCATTATGTGTCAAATGAATACAAAAGACAATCTGTGAGGCCCCTCAAAAAGGCTCCCCATCTTTGGGAGCGTGTAATCTCCTGCTCCATCTCCTTGGAAACGCAGAGGGGACTTTGTAATTGCTTTCATTTTTTGAAAAGGAGGTAAAAAATGTGAACTCCTACCATACTTTTGTAAATTGAATGAGTGCAGAAGAGCAAGCGAGGTTAGGCTTTCTCCATCTCTAAGGTAATTTACCAAATTACTCAAGCCACTTCCTGCAGAAGATCAAGACAATGTCATCTCACTCCATATGTGTCCTTGGACTCATGATTTATTAAAGTTCAAATCTTTATGGAAAAAAAAGGGAGAGATGAATATTTGCCTTGTCACCCTGTGGACATCACAACCTGTGTGAACATGGGCCAGCACAGGAGTGCCTGACTTCAAAGCCTTGGGTCCAATTAATCCTTCAGTGCTTATTGTGCGTTTCTTCTCCAAAGTGCCATCATTAGCTGGGTGTTGGAGTCTGGAGTCAGGAGGAGGCTGTGGGGTGGAGGATCAGCTCAGTTCCTCAGGGTTGAGGTTATGAAAAGGGGAGTGCTGCGTCACTGTGCATCAAAAGCAGCAATTTGGGAGTGAAAACACTCAATTCACTGCAGGGAAGCACTGATACAGAATCTCGGGGTCAACAACCATGACTGATGATTAATACTTTGCTGTGACCAATTTGACTTAATTAAACAGATAATAGTACGATCTTCTGTTAGCTCACTCTTTCAAGTTCTTGACCAAGATCTATCTATCTATCTATCTATCTATATATATATATATATATATATATATATATATATATATATATATATAATGTGTGTGTGTATATGTGTATATATATATGTGTGTGTGTGTATATGTGTATATATATATATATATATATATGTGTGTGTGTGTGTGTATATGTGTGTGTGTATATATATATATAGATATATAGATAGATAGACTAAAAATGAGTTAACTGAACTTGAAAGAGTGAGTTAACAGAAGATCGTACTATTATCTGTTTAATTAAGTCAAATTGGTCACAGCAAAGTATTAATCATCAATCAGTATCAATCTATATATGTGTGTGTGTGTGTGTGTGTATGTGTGTGTGTGTGTGTTTAAAAACAAGCATCTCAGAAATAGGGACATAGACTCATTATCTTTGAATGGAAGTCAATGTAATTTATTTTTTTACCCAAATAATTCAAAGCATTTCTATTGGTCCATTAATCCAGAATTATTGACACAGTATACAGAATCAGCTACAGTGTTCAAACCATGGAGAAAACAGACAAAATTGTTTATCAGTTACTGTGAATAGATAAAGCCCTATTTGGATTTTATTTCATTGGGAGGTGGGGGACTGTCATTATTACCAGCATTTCCCAGTCATTTTAGTCCTGTCCGATTTCACCATGTCAGTCATTTTTACGGACGGTGCTCTCCCATAACCATTAAGATTCCGGCAGTGTTCACCTTCTGCAAAACGAGCCATGAAAATAACCTCGGGCGAATCGACATGTGTAAATATTCCGTCAAATATTGTGGAAATTGAGTTTCTTGCTGCTTTTCTCCAGTATGCAGAAGGCATTTAGTTTCACTGTGAATGGCACAGACACCTCAGGTCGTTTAAGTCTGTGAATCCAGAAGACGAGCCACAGGGCTCCTCAGAGGCGCGATGCTGCTGGCAGTTTGAGGAACGTCGATGTGTAGGGTAGGCTATATAGGGTGTTATGAACATGTGGCTGCTAATTTTGCGACCTGCACTCGTCTCTACTTGTGTTTCTGTGTTCTTGTGAAACGTCATCAGTTGCAGCCCAAGTACTGTTCCATTCAAAAGCTCACATGTAGCCGAGTACAGTCCGAAACGCCCCGAAACTTGTGTGGACGTTGCAGATTCCTCCTGTTCTCTGGAGTTTGTACTTGCGAGTCGAACTTGCCAAGTTAGTGCTACCAAGTACAGCAGTGCGAACCTGGAAAACCTTGTATTGAGAATCCCCCAGAGTGTTTATGTAGCTCTGAAATTGCATTACCTGGTCTTTCCTAATAGTGATTGTCACCAAGCATAGCAATAACAAGCTAATCAAGCTAAGTGAAAGGCATCAGAGAGCTCAGGTCTCTGATAAGTTCCCATACTTTTAATATGGTGCTCCTTTTTGTTTTTATTATATACTAAAAAGCAAAAATAGGACACTAATCTTGCTTTAACATGTTTTACATTTACATTTAAATTTAAGGCATTTAGCAGACTCTCTTCTCCAGAGCGACTTACAAAAGAGCTTCACTGTTTACTGAAGAAGAACATCAGCTAGTTTAAATAGACTAAAATTCAAAGATCCTCTAATCTTAGACTCTACTAAACACAAGTCAACATGGAGACCATAATACTCTACTCTTCACCCAAGTATTCTCAGAAGAGGAGGGTCTTCAGTCTGGGTTTGAGGACAGCGAGCATTGGACTCTGCTGTTCGGACACCCAGGGGAAGCTCGTTCCACCACTTCGGTGCAGGACAGAAAAAAGTCTGGACGCTCGTCTTCCGTGGATCTTAAAGGATGGCGGGTCGAGCCGAGCCGTACTTGAAGCTGGAAGGGCTCTTGGTGCAGATCAGGCTTTTGACCATCGTCATCAAGAACGGAGGGGCTGGCTGGTCCAGTCTTGGCTTTGTAGGCCAGAGTCAGGGGTCTGAATCTGATGACCTGGGCAGCAGCTACAGGAAGCTACAGTGAAGAGAGAATGCAGCAGTGGAAGGACATGGCTGAAACGTTGAAGACGACCCGTGCCGCTGCATTCTGGATAAGTTGCAGGGGTCTGATATTGTGAAAACAATGTCATCTTTAAATTCTACTCACTTACCTACTCACAGTGCGGATATGTATATATCAGTGGTGGTTCTACCTAAACAGCAACCTCCAATCTCCATTTCCAAAAGTTTTTGGTAGTTACTTCCACTAACAGACTAATAATAATAATAATTACATTTGTCAAATATATATCCTTCATAATACATCATGTACCCCTCATTTACTGATTATCTGTATTTCCATTAGAAGTTCTGAGCACACATGTCAGTCTGACATGTCAACAGTTGCAGTGAGGCCTTGTGGCACATTTTTGCTGCAGAACTTTGATGACATACTTATGTGTTAAAAGGTTGCAGGGAAAGTAAGGAGTATTCCCTCCAGCTGCCCCAGCCCGTTTCCTGGATGAGCCCTCGAGTGGACACTCTATATCTTCTCAGAGTAGTGCTTTGAGCCCTGGTGCGTCTTACCTTTGCCCTGTCTCCTGCTCATCTGCATGCCTTTGACCTCTCTAAACCACCGCAATGTTCTGCTGAAGGAATCAGTGCCTCTTAATCCCCTTTTCTTGATGCCCCCCCTCCACCCCTTCTACCCCTTTCTTACCCTGCCATCCCCTTTTAGTGGCCCAATCAGTGCAGGTTGGACAAAAGCACCATCGCACGCCACAGAGTCGAGGTGCGAGAGAACGCAACGCAATGCAGACACGGTTAACGGCCTTAACCACGCCTGTCATGCAGATAGAGCGCTGGAACCGGCATGCTCAGACAGGAAAACAATGGCCGAACGCACACACTCGCGGCCGCGAGCGCGGACAGTGGCCGACAACGACCGTTTAATGTCATCATCACCCCGCTTAAAGCACCCCGTTGACGAGTGTTTTTGTGTGTACATTTGAGTTTGTTGTACATTTCATCACGGACTGGCGGTTGCCATGGCGATTGTTATACCCTTGACTGGTATGACTGGAGCTTGTTTGATCACAGATGCCCCATATAAAGCACTGCTCAGAACTTCAGAGGGGGAACCCATTGACTTAGCTCCGGCTTTGAGTCTCAGCTGTGTCATCTGCTGCCCGTGACTGGGGTCACTGGGGTAATGGTTTGTGTTAAACAGCATGGATAACTTGCCTCAGTGTCTGATCTAGAGGATAGTTTAACCTAGTAGTTACCAGTCCGAGTCCTCTACGCTTTGACCAGATGCCACGCCATGTTAGCTGTGTTTACATGCACCGTGGTGTCACCTGTACAGGTGTTTAGACTTGATTTGATTTAATTGAAATCGACCCTGGTGGCAGTTCTCCGTTAGTGCATCTCATTAGAATTGAAAAGGGCCGCTATGCGAACCCTGATGCACGCCAAATAAACATTGTTTAAAATGTATGTCTAATGTAACCCAATTACCCAATCCCTGTTCTTATGAACTCTCCCAATCACTAGCAATCCCCCCAAGACAAGTAAAGTGAAGACTAGCACATTCCTTCAGACATATGAAGTCCGCCACCACCCCTGATACAGCATCACTAGGTAGCAATTGCGCTCAGATCCCCAGTTCTGATGCAACAGCTGTCAGACTGCTGTGATGACCAACATCACCTTGAAGAAGGTGTAGGTGCCATCAACCCATACCTGCGAGAGCAAGGCTAGTTGTGCTCTTGTGGACTCTGGCTGCTGATGGCAAGCTGTATGACCCAGGATTACGAACCATTGATCCACAAATCACAGTGGCAGCGTGCTGCTGGACCACTCAGAGCTGGACCACTCAGAGCTGGACCACTCAGAGCTGGACCACACAGAGCTGAACCACTAATGCTAGCCTCGATGCTAATATCTTGGTGCCAGATACCTTCGCAGGACACCTTCAGAGGTCTAGCGTCCATGGATTGATGGGTCAGAGCAGTTTTGGCGACACAAGGGGCCAGACTTGCACCATATTAGGCAGGTGTTTTAGTGCTACAACTAAATTGACAAACTGCCATTAGCTATTACAGATGGACTAATGATTAAATCACTGATTAATTGTCATAATTATTCAGACATTTTGTTCCTAAGCAGTTCGTCAGTCCTCCAGTTTGCTCCAGTTTGACCCTCACTGTCCGTGAACAGCGTGTTAACCTGCATTGTTAGCATTAAGCTCCGATCCCTGTACTCCGTCTGATATCAGCAATAAAAAAGGCTGATTTTCCTGAGATCAGTCAGTAGTGATATTACTCAGTATTCCCTGGATAGGCCGAGGTGGGTTACTGTAAATCCCCGCCACTTTATTGGAAGTCAGTTTTCCTTCACGTTCAACACTGCACAGCTGTCCTGCAGCCCAGCCAGTGACGAGCGAGGTGAGGCAGGTTAACCTTGGAGAATACTCCTGGCACCGCTCTCTTCATCATCCTCCTCCGCCTAGATTTGGTTGCTTCATACAAACGTGGAGAGGATGTTTATCAGAGGAGATGAATGCTGCACGCTAATGCTATTCTCCGTGCCCCAGCCTCCAACCGTCACTCTGTGTAGTGCGGTAGGAAAGTAAAGGGGCTTTCATTTTGATTCTGTTCATCGGAAAAAGGAAAAATTGGCCCTTTGTGCGAACATGCGATGAGAGCCTTTATACCATGGTAATGTCAGAGGGACCTCTTCTGCCCAAGCCAGCATGCAATAAAGTGGGAAACAGCATACAAAGAAATCGCAGCAATAGCAACCCTTCCTTATTAGCAGCCAGTGCTGTGAAAGGCCGTAGATTAGAGGCTTCCAACACCTCATAAAAGCTGCAAAATGCGATCCGCTGTCTTCCGACTGCATGGACGCATAGGCAGTTTTGTCCACAGGATGTCAGAAGCATGTGCTGCTGCTGTTGTTTTTTGTTTTTTTCACTCAAACAATAAAAGAATTAATAAAGCCCTCGCGTTGTAAACGGGCTGAACTTTTGAGCACCTAAACATTCTTTCCTAATTATGTCTTAACGAACCCAATTTGGGCACCTCGGTAAAGCCTTGCTTTGATGTACAGTCGTGATAATACGGCACTGTTGTGTCCAGGGCAGTTCTAATGAAATAGCAAATTTTGCCTTTGACAAGGAATTGCCTCAGGAATGCCCTGCACGATATTTAAGGAGGCATTATTGAAACGCTTTGGTGCGGTGTGCTTTTGAGAAAAGCTGGGGGTTTATTGTAGAAATTACATTTTATAGCTTAAGTTGCATTTCTGGACTTTGGGATAACAGAAAACAAAGTGAAAGTTGCTGACTTGTTCTGTTTGTTTATTTATTTATTTATCTAGTTATTCGCCCGCTTGCATTTACCCGTCATCTCGCATGCGTTAGGGGCGGCTATGGCAAGGCGAGGCAAGGCGTAACGTGGCACGACGGTTGCTCGTGATAAGCAGCGGTGGATTGCCATAAAAGCCGGACGCTTGTCTTTTGGTGTAACGCTCCAGTGCTGCTTTTGATCACAATGGGCCTGTAAGTATATCTAACAGGGCTGGGCTTCAATCAGCGCCGAGGTGTGTCTGCACTGATAAGCCGGCCCGGCCTCGCGCTCGTCCTCATCCCGCACAGTCGGACCTGCTCCACTCAGCCTGGCCGCCTCGCCGCCGTCACAAATCACACCTCGGGGCAGTGTTTGAGATACTGATTTACTGTTGACCTTTACGTTTTTAAATGTCTCCATTCTCTTTTGACAGCGTGTGGAAGGCAGCCCCCGCCGTCGCCGTTACCAATAACAAACCCGGGCGCGTGTGATATGTCAGCTTTAATTCACCGCCGTGCGTGATGAATCGAGTGCTGCGGTCAGGACAGCAGCATCGCTTGGTGGACGGTGGTCCAAATCAACCTAAAAATATAAAAAAATGGACCGAAAATTCAAGAACAGCCAGACCTCATCTGCCATGTACACTGTGCATGCCGGGTTGAAGCTGGCTGCAGTGCTCTCGCAGCAGATGTAGCGTCTGCTCCTGACTCTTCAGACCGGAGGCTGTGGCCTCATGCCTGGAAGATGGTCGTCAGAAGTCGTGCCAGATTACAGTGCAGGGGGTGCTGCGATGGAGAGGGTAGAAGAGGAGGAAGGGGTGGAGGAGATGGGGGGGGGGGGTTTTAAACCTCTGCAAGGGTGTTTAAAAAGGCAGGCCTAATCACCTAAGCCCCAAATTCAATTATTCCAGACGGAAGACATTTTGCAATCTCTGATGGCTCGAATTGACTTTCGGGGGCAATTTCCTTAGTGGACGACTCCGTGCTGTGGCATAAGACCAGGGGCTTAGGGCTCTCTCTGTATACGTCTCCTCAAAGCTGTGACAGAGGGAGAAAAAAAAAAGCTTACTTTTAGCAAACCCCCCCAATCTAATGTGATTTGTGTCAGATGCTTGCTGTACACTCATCGAATTCCTGCTGCTGACCACATCCGTCCACATACCCACCTGCCCACATAGTGCTTCAAAGACTTCCTGCGGCATTAGCGCACTTACACATGGAGTCAAACGATAACTCCTTCTAATTTTGACATGAATATTCCTATCGCCCCCCCCCCCCCACCCCCCACCCCTCAAGTGTCATGTCTGCATATCACCCACTCGCTCTCTCTTTTCTCGACTAGACATTTAGGATTCCTTCATTCGATATGCACAAACTGACCTTCCTGACTCTGTGCATGTGATTTGCACATTTCCCCAAAGAGAGTGCCCCCAAACCTGTCCTTCAAAGCTGGCATTTACGTCACCCACGTTCAGAGCTGTGGGTCTCTCCAGACTGAGCTCCCTCCTGCTCACTCTCTCTCTCTTTTTCCCTCCCCATATTATTCACTTCAGGATCTGCGCTCTCATTTTGAGAGGCTTCACCCCCTCCTTCCTCTTTCCATTCAAAGCTAGGCTTATTCCTGGAGAGATTTGAGACCAGTGATGGAGCACAATGACACTTGGGCTCTTCAGATTTTAATGGATGATTTTCTGACTCTTTTTTTTTTTTTTTTGGATTGCATACTGCTCTGGAAGCAAGCCAGCTCCTTTCATATTAGTGATTATAAAGACGTCTATGACAAGGCATTTTGTTAAAAGGAATCACTGCCCTCTTTCTATTTTCACATTTAGTCTTTATATAATAATGTCTAGCACAGATTCGTGAAGGGCATCTATCTGATGTTATAGTTCTTGCAATACACCGGTCCTGGCCTAATAAAAGAACCCCTTGTTTAAGATTTTAGTGTATAGACGCTGAATAGTGCGCTGAATATCCTTGGTGACTGTTTAATTATCACATTCGATTCTACAAGTGTTATTCCAGTTGCTAAGAATGTTGAGCATGATGTCTGCTACTTCAGAGCAGGTTCACGTTTTAATTGCAGGTCGCAAAGAAAGTTTATTGAAAGTGTATGTATAGTGCATGAGCTTTTTAAGATAAACTAAAGAACAGAAGCCTTTTCTAATTAGTTGATATGGGGGGGGGGCAGCATAAAGCGGCACGTCTTGAATTCCCTATATTTATTATTTGAGATAATATAGTGTGCATATATAGCTGTCTGTACTCATTAGGCCTGGAAAAAAGTACATCTACACCTACTAAAGAAACCACACGACCCCTGGCACATGTGTTGCATGTTTAACAAGCTACAGAACCTGCAAGATTCACTGGAATTTGAGCTGTTAACCCCTAAAACTATCGTATAGCCGTATATGGAGCTCACCAGATTTTGTGGAGTCCCACAGGGTTCTATTTGAGGGCCTATAAAACTGATCTAATTTATAGCAGTTTTCACATATAAACTCCTGACTACAGCAGATCTCTTTTGGTTGGTCTTCCTCTGAGCACCATCAGGCCTCTGCAACTTATCCAGAATGCAGCAGCACGGGTCGGGTCGGGTCGTCTTCAGCGTTTCTAAGTTCAGCCATGTTCAGCTCCTCCTCCACTGCTGTGTTCTCTCTTCACTGTAGCTTCCTGTAGCTGCTGCCCAGGTCATCAGATTCAGACCCCTGACTCTGGCCTACAAAGCTAAGACTGGACCAGCCAGCCCCTCCGTACTTGGCGATGGTCAAAAGCCGATTTGCACCGAGAGCCCTTCCAGCTTCAAGTACGGCTCGGCTCGACCCGTCATCCTTTAAGATCCACGGAAGACGAGCGTCCAGACTTTTTACTGTCCTGCACCGAAGCGCTCGCTGTCCTTAAACCCAGACTGAAGACCCTCCTCTTCTGAGAGTACTCAGGCGAAGAGTAGAGTATTATGGTCTCCATATTGACTTGTATTTAGTAGAGTCTAAGTTTAGAGGAGCTTTAAATTTTAGTCGATTTAAACTAGCTGAGGTTCTTCTTCAGTAAACAGTGAAGCTCTTTTGTAAGTCGCTGTGGAGAAGAACGTCTGCTAAATGCTGTGAATGTAAATCTAACTCCAGAATACGTCCAGAGAATCAGGTCTGGATATTATCCAGAGTTCCCCTTTTTCAGATGCATTCAGCACTACAGGAAATGTTCTGCATGGTTTAGACAAGGGGCGGCACATCTGTTGCATGCGTAGGAGGCACAGCATGACGCAAAAAGTGCACAGCGGAAATGGCATAGGATCTTGGTTTTGCACCAGTCGCATGAGAAATGTCAACACACCCACATCACAAGTTCTCCAGAAGGTTACTTACTCTATTCGCTCGTACATTACCCTAACTTTGAATCAGGTTACTGACAGAATCAAGTCTAGGTAATGTCCAGTATAACCGATTCAGACACTCGCATTCTCACACCACTTCTCTGGGTAATGTCTGGAAGAGGCTTATGGTTAAGGAAAGAAGGGGTTTAACCCCTTGTGCTTTGTGACTTTTATTATATTATTAATATTATTATATTGTGTATTTTTTCCGGACCTGGGAGCACTTTCTTCACAGGTTCGATTGGGCCGGGTTCGTTTGGTCAAGTGTTAAAGTTGATTTTGAGCCTGGCAGCGATCCAGAGGACCGATCTCTGGTCCTCCTGAAATCAATGGTCTTGGGTTCGCTTCTTTTTTAATTAAATAGATGAACTACAGACTCCTGAAAAAAAAAAAAATATTATATATATATATAATAGTTAATAAAAGTTATATATATATAACTTGTATTGGGTTATACAGTAGCTGTATAAGTGCAGTAACTTCTACATCTATACATAAGTTTCTCTCTACGTTTCTAGAAAGGCTTTACACTAGGTATTAGAACAATTCTGTGAGGATTTGATTGTATTCAGCCCTGGGAGCATTAGAGAGATCAGGTACTGATGTCGCGTGATTAGCTAATAAAGGCCACTACAGCTCATCCTAAAAGTATTGGATGGATCTCTTTCACTCCACAGAATGCAGTTCCACTGTTTCCCAGCCTAACTTTAAACCAGGTTACTGACAGAATCAAGTCCAGGTAATGTCCAGTGTAGCCAAACCGGACATTCGCATTCTTACTCACTTCTCGCTGCTTCTAGCGGACTCTAGTCTGGTCTGCTTGTGGGGCTATGTGATTGGTTAATCTTGTCACATGACCCGTTTGACTTGCCTGCATGGCTAAAAACCTACCCCTGTAAGAACAGCTCCGTCCATGACCCCAGAAAGCGCTGTTCTTCATTGCTCTAGTGTTTGTATCCAGGGAAAATAATTAAAAGTGATGAACGGATGAGTCTAGGCCTTGCCATGTAGCAAAACTGGTGCCGGAAAGTGACATTTGGAATTGTGCAGTCGATCCGCGGTTCGAATGGAATTCTTCTGTGTGAAAGCAAAGCAATGATAGTGAGTATCTCCTCAAAGCCAGACCAGAATCGGCCCTGGGTGTTGTAAACTTGCGTATTAAGGACAAGTAAGAAAAAACACCCTAAGAGGTTTCTTTATTTTCTAGTCATCTCTGAGCACAATTTATCATTAAATTTTTAAAAATACCCAAAAACACGTCCAATGGTTGGTGTCTACCCAGAGCAAGCCACTGCATTAGACCTGTACGTCTTTTGGCTATGTCCGTCTATG
This sequence comes from Salminus brasiliensis, assembly GCF_030463535.1. Taxonomy (NCBI): domain Eukaryota; kingdom Metazoa; phylum Chordata; class Actinopteri; order Characiformes; family Bryconidae; genus Salminus; species Salminus brasiliensis. The sequence continues at coordinate 47,416,562 of NC_132881.1, forward strand.
TCCTTGAACATGATCTGCAGTCATTTGCATTTCTTTTAAAGGAAAGCGAAGCATGCTTTGCCAGCTGTTTGTCGAAATCATTTGTTTTTGATGTGTGTTTCTGCCTTTTGATTTGCCTCAGAGCTTTACCATCTCTATGGTGTCTAGGCGTGTAGGTGTGAGTCTGGCAGTCAGCTTCACCTTGGGACTTAATAACCGCTGTGATATTTCATCCATACTTTCACGTTCATTTCTTTTTCACGCAGTTCATCTGCAGTTTGTGTTTTTACCCTTTTCTCTCTTAAACCTTTTTCTCTTTCCTTCACAGGCGAACGACTTGCTGCCCTCTGGAGTCTAGAAGATGTGAGTAAACACTGTTGTTCTTCTTCTTGACCACCGTACCTCTTCCTAGCAGTTAATCAAAGCAAAACTCGAACTCACAAATACAGTAGTGCAGCGGCGAGCACAAAGGCACCTCAGGAGCCGCCATCTTGGATCGACTTGAAGTGTCGTGTTCAGAGTGGGCCGGGCCGGACCGGGCTGTGCCCTGACCCCAGAAAGCGCTGTTCTTCATTGCTCTAGTGTTTGTATCCAGGGAAAATAAGTAAAAGCGATGAACGGATGAGTCTAGGCCTTGCCATTTAGCGAAACTGGTGCCGGAAAGTGACATTTGGAATTGTGCAGTCGATCCACGGTTCGAATGGAATTCTCTCTATGTGAAAGCAAAGCAGTGATAGTGAGTATCTCCTCAAAACCAGACCAGAATCGGCCCTGGGTGTTGCAGACTTGCGTATTAAGAGCAAGTATAAAAAAAGTCTTTATTTTCGGACTGTCTCGGAGCACAATTTTCATTAAATCATTCAATTGTGTCCAAAACACGTCCAATGTTGGTGTCTACCCAGAGCAAGTGTTGGATATTTGCATACTCATTTCACCTGCACTCTTTCAGCCCCAAGACAGCTCAAGTGAGGTTTGTCAAGCGAGTGGGAAAAGGTAGAGCACTGGCTTGGTGGGGGATCTCCAGCAGAAAGGCCAGCTGAGTGGCCTCTTGTGTTCTTTCTCCAGGTTATGGTCGTGCATTGATTCCAGCCATAATGGTGCGGCGGGTGGGCGTATGGAGCTGTGCTCCAGCCGAGACTCGCCGCCGCTCGCTCTTTCGACCACTGTAACCGTTAAAACACTGCTGATTACTGACTTCACTCGGCCTGCTGTCTAACCAACACACTCCCACCTCGCCTGGACACTTTACCGCTCTCAGCTTTAAGCCATTTCCCACATTTTTTCCCTTCTGAAACAGGCCATCCTGCAAATCTGACGGCGGTTTAAAGTGGTCGAGCGGTGACGGACTACGTGTTGCGTTAATTAATGAATAAACATCATCTTTAATGCCATCTTAAATTCTTCACTGCTGTCTGCATGTGGGATTCACGTGGATGCCGTGACAGTGCTTCAGTCTTCAGATTATACCCTATGTAGGCTGCGGTACGAAGCCTGTAAGACTGCACCAGAATCACCCGTCGAGAGGGGAAAAGGAACAGAGGATTTCGCTGGCCAGTTTTCAGATTAATGAATCCTCTGAATGCCAAAATATCATTCCCTGGATGACTGTCCTCCTAAAAAAATCTCTTTTTTTTTTTTTTGGTAAGATTTAGCAACATGGCCAATCAGGAGGCTTAAGTATAAATCCCCGCTGACCAATCGGAGGCCATGCTGCCTCGGGCTGTTGCGTAGGAGAGGAGCTTTGCACCTCTGTGCTTTAACACGTTGAATCGCGCGGATAGGAGATTAATTATCGGCCATTTAGGTGGCTCACATGAGCAGGTACGTGGCAGAGGCTGATAGCCGTCACAATAGTGTAATTGGCTCACAAACCCGCCAAGCGCGAGTATTAATAGACTTAAAAGGTAATTAAAGGTGTGGCCGCAGGGTTTTAGAAGGGGCAGTGTTTCGCTTTATTCTTTCTCTCTTTTTTGGGTCCTTTTTAACACAAAGCCGGCTTTTGTGGGCAGTGTAACATGGATGTGTTGACATCCAGGCGGTTCTCCACTCCGTTTCATTGCTGCCCGTGAACTGAAATTACGGCTCCGAGTAAAACACAAAGAGAAAATCCTGTTTGTCTCTAATTGCATTTTTAATGTTTTCAAATGGCCTTCAAACGTTCCCCACTTTCATTCTTGGCTCCCTTTACTCATTAGGGTACCTGGGAGGGGTAGAGTGGGTGGGGGTGGCAGGAATAGCCGTTCTGCTGTAGCTGCAGATTAAAACGTATTTATCGCAAAGTAAAACTCCGGTGAGTGGCTTTAGAAATGAATCTGATTCTCAGCTCGCATGTGGAGGATTTGGTAATGCCGTCAGTGCGATCTGATGCCTAAGCGGCGTGTGAGTAGGCCTTTGGTCATTACGAGCGGCTTTGATCTTCCGCCCGAGGTTTAACTCCATCCAGCGAGGCAACAGGCTCAGCTCCTCCACTCGTTTTACCGTACACCTCTCGCGTGAACAATAGCGTGTTCCACTTCACATTTTTCTTTGATGTAGCCCTTTTTTTGGCATTTGAGTTAATTATATGAAAATGAGCCCTGGAGAGTAGAATGACTCTTCATTGCCGTCCCTCTTGACATTTGCCTGCTGATGTCTCAGATTTTAATTCTCCATGGGCATTCTGCTCTCTCTCTCTCTCTACCTCTCTCTCTCTCTCTCTCTCTCTCTCTCTCTCTACCTCTCTCTATCTATCTTTCTCTGTGTGTTAGGGGTCTTTCCAGGAGTGCTTTTGCTTTTTTATTTTTTTATTTTTTTATTTAATTTATTTATTTTTTATAGAATGGACACGTGGGTTATAAAGCCCTGAAGTTGAAAATGCTCTATAAAGAAAAAATAAATACATGACATATAAAAATCAATAAATCTTTCTATGATTCAGTCTTATGAAGCCATATCTAAGCCTTACATCAGAAGCAGGGTTCAGAAAGGAGGATAAATGAATGCAAGATGGTAAAATAATGTTGTTAAATCTTTTGATGGGAAAATAAATAAATAAATGAATTAATTAATTCCAAAAAAAAAAAGAAATATATATATATATATATATATATATATATATATATATATATATATATATATATATATATATATATATAAGTCAGAGATTGCATATTAGAACTTTTATAGACACTCTGTAAATGATCTAAATGTAGTTCTCCGGAAAAAAAATAAAAATAAAAAATTAACATAGGAAAGTGTTGACCAATAAGCTTTGAGTGGTTCAGCAGCATAGACGCAGGTCTTTTTTCAGTCTGGTTCTGGTTCTGCCAATCAACCCACCTGTTCGTAGCTCCCCCTAGAACTAACTAACAACACTCCCAACACTCCCAAGTCTTTACCCTGGAAGGGTAAGGACTTGAGCCCCCACCTCTTCTCAAACCGCAACTTGGAGAAACTCGGCCCACATGGCACTAATGCATTACCGCTCGGGATGCCCCGGGAGTTGCGAGTTAGAATCCCGAGCCATGCCGCTTTGCCATCAGCAGCCGGAGTGCGAGAGAGCACAGTTTACTGCTTTCTCAGGGTGGATAGATGGCGCTCTTTCCCCTCATCCCCTCTTGAAGCGATGTGGGCCGGCACAGGCTCCTGTTGGCTGGTGCTGCAGAGCTGGGGACCCGGCGCATTTACTCACTGCCGCATCGGTTGCTGTTTGAGAATAGGTGGTGGCTCAAGTCCTTACCCTTCGAGTGTTGGGAGTGTTACTAGTTCTAGGGGGAGCTATGAACAGGTGGGTTAATGGGCAGAACCAAATTAGGACTGAAAAAAGACCTGCGTCTATGCTGTGGTATAATCTACTATATTACTGGAGCTGGGAGGTGGGAGGAGTGTGGTGAATGGCATGTATGAGCTACAGTCAGGCTTTGGTTGGTGCAGGTTGCTCACAGACTTGAACAGATGTTTGAACAGTGGAGCCGCATCTCCATGATATGCATGGTCAAAAAATTTGCATAATTTTTGCATTGGCAAACCCTTAAACCTAATCTTACCCTAACATACTTTGAATAGAATTGTGATGTAGATTTTTTTTGTCGCTTAATTATTATTATTATTATTATTATTATTATTATTATTATTATTATCATTATTATTATTATTATTATTATTATTATTATTATTATCATTATTATTATTATTATGCTATAGGAAACAACTTGCAGTTTCCTTACTCTTTGAAACCCACTCCATAATTACCCTAAAATTCACCATGTGTTACCCATGTGTCCCTTCCGTTCCTGTCTGCCTTCCTTGATTCTGCCACAGTGAACATATGGGTAGAGCTGATTAACCTATGGATCCAAATGGCTACCAGAGTGAGCAAAATCTTAGTAAAGCTCTTAAAGTAATGTAATATGTAAAATGTAAAAATCCACAATATCAATTGATCTGCCTGATGACGCTGAATCTTCACAAACTGAGTGTTGCAATATCCCGGGATACTTCTGCTACATTGGAAAAATAAAAGCAGGAAAAGCTTAATATTTAGGCCCTAACTTGTTGTTCACCGGGTCTCGCTGTTGTCAGTCCATCAATGTCAGTCAATTGACTGGGGTCAGTCACCCCAGGAATCACAGTGACGTTGACCTTGTGCTCTTCAGTCCAGCAGGTTGCATGCATGTCCTATAGTCTAGCTGAGATCTGAAGTGAGATGAGCTAGTTGAGTCGAGAGACTCTGGAGTCCTGAAGATGATGATGATGATGATCGGTAGTCCAGAGACCTCCCATTCACAACACAATGAGAAAATGCCAAGTCCTGTGATTTAAGGGTTTTAAGGGTTTTATTGGTTCACTTTACTGATGGGAAGTGTTTAAAGTGGCATTGTAATCGTACCCCTCCCTTGGCTTTGTTTGGCATTTATTTGACAAAAGGTCCATACAAAGACAATTTGCTTCTTTTACTGTACTCTAAAATGAAATGCATGATTTTACATTTTATTTAAGATCCAACATGAGATAAACCTTTAATAATATAAAACAGGAAATATAGCGATTATAAATAACTCATATTACATACATACTAAAATTCTGCTCAAATAACCCATTCAATGGAAATGTCTGGTTTAAGCCACGCCCACTTTCTCTTATACAGATATTTTAAGCAGATTCTGACAGAGATACATGGCGTAATTTGCACTGGACAGATGTTTAGATTTTACTGATAATCTTACAGACACTGGATCCTACTTTGCTACTATTTGACATTTTATTAATTGCATTGGATTTCTAGACTTCCATATATATATATATATATATATATATATACTTTAAATACTATAGAAAATTATATCAATATATTACAATTTCATTACACTTTGAAGCCCACTCCAAAATGAATACTTTCATTCCTGTCTGCTTTCCTTGATTCTGCCAGATCTGTATCCCTCTGTAAACATAGGGGTAGAGCTGATTCACTCATGGATCCAAATGGCTTACAGAGTGGGCAAAATGATAAATTAACACGGATTATAAAGTTATGGGCAGTGGACAGATGTTTATATTTTACTGATATTTCAAACTGGTATTTGACATTATATCCTACCATGGTACTATTGGACGTTTTATTATTAATTGTATTGCATTTCTAGCCCGTCAAATAAATATCAGAGGTTTTTTCTTTATTTTTATGTATATCCAAGTAGCTACAGTTCAGATCTCACAGCTTATTAATATATCTGCATTGTCTGAATAGCTAAGCATCGCCAGACAATTCCCTTTATGGTTAATTACTGAAAGTAATAACACCCTCTAAATTTAGTGCACTACATTCAAAGGGGATTTTCGCTCTTCTTTAAAGCCTGTCCAACCTCGGGAACCGCATCTACGACAGAATGCATTTGTGGGCAGAGAATGGAGGAGTCAGTTGCCCTTACTGTGCCTCCACTTTTACCTTCTGTTCCTTTTTTCCTCTGTGCTGATGCGCCCTGCCTGGACGCAGACTGCTCCATCTGCTCTTCTCCTCAAATGTAACTTTTCAACCCAGTCAGGTCAATCTTCAGAAGGTGCCGTGGTGCATCTTTCAGCAGGGGTTCCGGGGTGCCTGCAATAAGCGTGCAGTCCTGCGAGAGGCGCTGTGACTACAGCCTGGGTTTCCCTACAGAACCAAGCACCGCTCCCCCTGCTTCCTTCACCTGAATTCTTCGACCCTGATTACGAGATTCCTTCGCCGTTCCGTCCCTCTCACCTTGCTCTGCTTCCCCTCCACTCCTCCAACTTCCAGCCTCACCGCCAGAGCCCATGTGTATGACTTGGGGAGGCGCTCTGGCTGAATGGTGAATGGTTGAGCACAGATGCAGCCAGCAGCAGCTCAGATGCAGCTGCTTGGAGAGGAGGTCAGCAATTAGGGAGCAAATGGCAGGGCAGTTTAATGGGAAACTGCATTACCATTGACAGCAGCGAGTGCACTAATTGGGGGTAATTAGTTCGATGAAGTTTGGATCGATAAATATTGCTTATGCTTTTGAAAAAAAGAAAAAAGAAAAAAAAGAGGCCCTCACTTCGCAGATGGCCGAGCTGGAGTGTCTCGGCAGCCAAAGGAACGGAACCGCCGTGCTACCTTCCTCCCTCAGCCCTGCAGTCTGAGGATGTGTTTAGCCTGCACCAGGATGGGTTTCCTCCTCCTAAGAAGGGAATTAATGGTGGGCATCTGATTTACTTCCACCTTTAATATAATGGACACATTAACGGTGGTATAATTTAATCAGAACAGCGAAATAACCAAACCAAACAAAGTAGAACCGCTTGACTTCAAGAAAGAAAGGGGAGGGAAAAAAATGTAGTTAGCAGCTTCGAAGGAAGGAACCCCCTGCTGAGAAAATGATTCAGAAGAGCCTACTTTGCTCGACAAGTTAATAATATATTGCAATTTGTTAATTAAGGGCAAAATGCATGGGAGTTTGGGTGTTTTCCCAACACAGATTAATCACTGAAATGAGATAGAGAGGCCTCGCGTCAGATTGCGCCCGGTGATAATGAAACCGAGACGCCGTGCTGTTTGAGGAGAGCGAGACGGGTAGAGAGACATACAGTGCGTTTAGGTGGAGGGAGGGGAAATCAATAGCAGGTTGGGTGGTGAAGCCTGGACCATCCTTTCAGCAGCAGCGCTCCATCGCCACTCCTCCTCATTCCTCCTTCTTCTCCACGTTCCCCATTATTTCCCTCCACCCTGGACCAATAAGTCAACGGCGGCGGATGCCGCGGCCGTGGTGCCCTTGGGCTCTGGAGGGCTGCGGAGAGTTGAGAGCCGCCGTCGCGATGTCGTGGTGGGGCACAGTGCGTCCCTTCGGTGCCGGGGGAAGAAAAGGAGGACTAGGAGGGTTGATGAAAGAAGGGCAGATGATTCAGACTCATTAGAGATAGTGGATGTTTTCATTTTCTTTATTCTTCTCCTTTTTTTTAGTGCTCCTTTCATTGCCGGCGTATCTTTCTTCTCGGCTATAGAGAAGGGGAAAGAAGGAGAGAAGGCGAGGGAGAGGAGGAAGGAGCCACAGAGAGGGAGAGAGCGTTTCAAAGTGAGAGTGATGCCGGGCCCATGCTGAGTTAGCCAGCAGGAGGCGGTCTCTGAGCTCGCAGCCAGTGAGGCCTGATAAAGACTTCTCAAAGGCTGCCTTTGTCCAACCTCAAACTTTTGGGCTTCACTCAGAGGAAAGAGAGAGAGAGAGGAAGATTTAGAGAGAGAGAGAAAGAGAGAGAGAGAGAGAGAGAGAGAGAGAGAGAGAGAGAGAGAGATTCTTATTAGAAATACTAATAACTGTGTGTGTGTGTGTGTGGCCATGTATGTAGCCCTTTGTGTGGACAAGAAGTCTCCAGAATGATGACATGAAATATGAAATGCTGTGGGGACATATGGTTGACCTAACAGAGAGGACATGTCCTTTTGAGGTTTTTTTGGATCCTGAAGTCAATCAATATTAGGGTTGGACTAGGCGGATAATGGCAGCATCTACAAACACTCCTATAGAAGAAGGAACGTAAACACCAGGCCACGTCTCCACGTCTTGGTCTATTATATCCGCCTCCCGTCGGACGAGATGTTAAAAACCCTGGCCATTAAACTTGAGTCGTGGCCATTAAAAAAAAAAAAATCTTGCTACATTCCTCCTGAAGGAGTAAGAGGGCCTGGCCTAATTTCCCATTCCACCCCTTACTCGGCCTGACCTAATATCCCCCCGTTCTCCCTGCGGCCTATTCCGTCTCTTTCTTCTCCCCTTCCAACCAAAGAGCCGAGCATGATGACTGTGCTGGCACACATTAGCTACTGAAGTGTTCTCCAGGTGTCTCCTACACACACTCGCTCTGGTCGAGGTCAGTCCCTGTTGCGTGTGAAGTGTTTTAAGCAGCCATGTGCAGAGAAGATGGCGTGATCACTGCAGTGTACTGTGATGTACTGTGGGTTGAACACCGGTAACATACAGCCCACCAAATCCGCCATGCTTTCCGGATTCCAATACCCGTCCACTCGGGTCCATGTCCATGCCGATCCTTTTCTAAATATAAAAATACAGCATTTATTCGTTTATTAATTCGATAGTACTGTTCATTTTACGACCACAGACTATCTTACGCTCTGACCAGCCCCTCCAGAACCAGATCCGGACCTGCTGCTATCTTGATATTGTGTTATTTTGGCATCCGCGGCTGAGAGGCTTCAGCAGTATGGAGCAATATGAACTGGTCATGGTGGATGAGTGTGAACTCGCTGAGGAATTTCCCCCCGCTGGCTGAGAGCTGTGTGTTTGTGTTGGAAACTAAAACTTGGACAAATTAAATAATTAATTAGAAACACACTCTGCAGTACAAGGATTTCGGCTTCCAAGGAATGGCGGACAGACACCGCAGTGCCTGGGAACTAGTTGGGGGTTAAGGCCCTTGCTCAAGGGCACCTCAACCATTAATATAGACAGTAGGGAGATGAAAGCACCGTCCCTTCACTCCCCTTCACCCCCACCACCCAGTCCTTGTGCTCACAAACCTGCTTCTCTAACCATAAAGCGACAGCTGCCCCTTAAATCCCATCCATCCACCCATCCATCTTCTTAGCCGCTTATTCCTGGGGTCTGGAACCTTCCCGGAAACGTTGGGCACAAGGCAGGGACGTCCCCTGGACAGGGTGCCGGTTCATTGCAGGGTGCCAAATACACTTTCTCCCCCACAATAACTTTGTTTTTTTTTTTTTATTACTAGCAAATAAAGGATTAATGTAGGATGAGTAATTGATAAGGGTGACCAATCATCTCCCAGTTCATTTAACACTGCAGTCAGGTCACTTCCTGTGTGTGTGTGGAGTGCTGCATACTCTGGACTGATATCTGTGATTGTTGTTGGTCTACTGGTGTGTAATAACTGGTTTACAGTGGGTGAATATGCTGTGTATGTGTGCGTGTGTGTTAGCATTAGCATTAGCCTCCACTTAGTTCTGAATAGGCTCTTCAGTGCTGGTTTAAAAACAGAGAAAGGCGAGCGGTGCTGCGGTTCTCCCGCTGGTAAACCGGACAGTTTCGGTGATAAGGTTAGATATTATGGTCTGTTTTCAGGTTCCACTGTAAAATAGAATCAGTGGAAGACACCCAACTCCTTTATTTACCTTCTGAGAACGTCTACACTGGAACGTCCTCCTTATCGGGACAGTATTTTTGTATTGTCCGTAGAAGGAGGACACTCCAGTAAGGGCGTTTTCATAAATAGTGTATATTTTGTCCATGTTCAGTTTTATCAGTATCTCCCAGCTCTCTCTTCCTGCTGTCCTCTGTGCCCACTGCCTTGTTGTCCTACAATGCAAAGAACAAGAAACAAGCCAGCAAGTCATTACAAAGCTAATTTGTTCTTTGCTCTTTGGAAATGCTAAGTTCCCGCCGGCGGGGGGATGCAGCGCGTGTTGAAACAAACGGACACGGCCAGACAGCCGCTATCGATCTGCAGAGCAGCGACCTCTCTTTCAGCACTTTCTCATCTGAGAGAAGCAACACTTTAAGAAGACTTTTCCCCCTGCTATTATTATTCTCTTACGAACTTATTTGAGGGGAAGCTCGATCCTGTTCATTTTTGCGTGGTGAGAGTATCGATTTGCTCATGTTATATTGTGTGAGAGGAGCTGTATGGAAAAAACAAACCAAAAAACATCTCTTGAACACAAGCCTGAAGCTGTAACAGCAGACTAATATATGTGTAGGCCTCTGGGGTATCTAATGCTGTGGGTTCTTGGGATTCAGTAGATAAACAAGAGACTCCGAGACAAACACTGAGATGCACTGTTCATCAACACTGATTCAACCCCGCAAAAGTAGATACATAACATTTTTTTTTTAGGACTGGCTTGAATAATTTGACCTCTCTAGTGCTTGTTTAGTATGTACAGCCACGTGAAAAACAAATAATAAATTAAATAATTAAAGAAATTAAAAATAGGAGACATTATGGACATGTTCATCTTCATACCTCCGTCCCTTAGTCTTGTTATAATGGAGATCAAATGGATCCCGGGTCAAGCTGCCTGACATCGGCAGCCAGACCCAGAGAGAGCACAGTTGTCCTCTTTCTTCTAAAATTACCCAGACCACCGTCAGTTCAATATGAGCATTTGAAGCTGTGATGAGGCACCAATTAGCCTATGTTTTAGATCAGCAGACATCATTGAAGACTTTTTATCCATACAAGGAAATCCACAACATACACAATGTGGACAAAAGTATTGAGACACCTGCTCTTTCTTCTAAAAACCCTGTTTTGAAGGTTCCTGGAAGCACCTCCAGGGGTTCCTCCACAGTTTTAAGTTGAAGAACCTCCAAAATCCCTCAAGGATCTAATACTTTTAACAGTATAAGCAAAAATTCTGACTCCTCTGCCTTCTTATCCCGTAATTCGTTTGCGAGCGGGTGGACGCTGGAGGGGAGAGATGGTAAAAGCTGGTTGGCTAGAGATTTGGTGCTGGTTTTAGCTTCTAGCTTTAGTGGAGGCTCAAAGCACGAATTCCAGGTCCTGAATGTTGTAGGGGGAACTGTTGAGCAAGAAATGCCATTATGTTCTCTTAGAATGCTGCTTCAAAAGTTGAGTGTTCACAGTATTGAGCCTTTGAAGCCTGTGAAATGCTTTTTTTTTTTTGACGCTGCGAATTTCATTGAGCTTTAAAACTTCGCTAAAGGTACAACTTTTTATTCCGTAATATTTGTTTTGTTTACTTTTAAAGTTTGTTTTAAAAATTAATCAGAAAATATGACCAACAAAGCTTAGGCTGACCTTAGGCTGACCTGACTACGCAGAAAGAACGACTTGCTTAAGCTGAGGAGGCAAGTGTACATGCTAGGCTAAAAGCTAGCCCAGCCATTTGGCTGCAATCTTTTCATCTTGCAAAATTTTCAAATTGCACAGCAACACCATCTCGTAATACTCAGGAATAATTTGAATAATAGGGACTGTTGCGGAATTAGATTATGTAACATGTTATAAGTCTATAAAATCTATTATTTAAATATGCAAATCAGTTCTAGATTTGTTACAGAATTGTATTGACTTTCTTTCATTCCATTTTTTTTCCGCTTTTATCCCATCTGTCAGTTTTGGGTTCTGGATCGGTAGCATCTGTAGCCAAATCTTTTGCCAACAAGACAGACACTGAGCTGCTGAGAAGTTTCTACTGCTCCAGTATTACAGTTTCTTCTGCTAATCCTTATCTAATAATCAAGTCCTTCAGGAGCTGGATGCTAAAACACGTCGTTAGAACAGGAAACACGAACCTGTTGGTGACGACAGAACTGGTGTTGGAAAACACAGATCTGCGGCGCTGCCCTGTGGGGAGTCCTGGCTCCTTTACCTTGGCAGTTTCTTTAGGAAATTAGAAAGCCCACCACTGATATTGGAGCGGTAGGGTTTGTTGACATTTGCTTGATTGGTGCAGAAGGGACTATATTTAAGTAACTGTTGGAAGACATGTTAAAGCCAAGGTCCTGATTAGTTGTGGTCATTAAAAATCCTGGCGACATTTTCTCTAAAGGAGCAGGGGCGTCTGGACCGATTTTCCAACTCGGCCCTTTCATCCATCATGGCCTAAGCTAATTGCTTAAAATACCCAGACCACCGTCAGTTCAGTATGAGCGTTTGAAGGATATTGAAAACAGCTGTGATGAGGCATCAATTAGCCTGTGTTCTAGACCAGAAGACATCGTTAAAGACTTTTTATCCATACAAGGAAAAACACAGCATACACGATGTGGACAAAAGTTTTGAGACACCTGCTCATTCACTGTTTCTTCTGAAATCAAGGGTATTACAAAGAGTTGGTTCTAAAAAGGATTGGATGGAGCACCACCATTAATCTGGGGAATACAGTTCTTCCACTGCTCCACAGCTCAGTGCTGGGGGGCTTTATACCCCTCTAGCCCACGCCTGGTGGTATTAGGCAGCATGGTGCCAATAGGTTCATGTTGATCTGTTCCAGAGAGTCCTATTCTATTGGCAGTACTTCTCTACAGGGACTAGACAAGCTGTGTGTGTTGTGCTGTGTGATGACACAGATGTCCAAATGCGATGAGTGCAACATAAAGTAGCTGAATGCATTCATTAGAAGGGCTGTCCACAAACATTTGGACATGTAGTGTACAAGTAGTTTCTATAGCAAACATTTACATTTACATTTACATTTATGGCATTTAGCAGACGCTCTTATCCAGAGCGACTTACAAGGTTACTTGTATTACAGAGGCGGGTCAATGTAGTGTTAGGAGTCTTGCCCAAGGACTCTTATTGGTGTAGGGCAGCATAGTCACCCAGACTGGGAATCGAACCCCAGTCTCCCACATGGTGTGGTAGCTCACTGGCAGGTTGTGGTGTTATCTGTTGCGCCACACCAACCACCACCAAACGTTATAGAGCCTGGTTGGTTTCATCTGGAAGATTGTGTTCGTGTAAATAATTAAATACATGAAAAACAAACAGCCTAACCAAAACAGAGCTATAAATTGGCCAATTCCAAAACCCCAAAACTGTTACATCACAGTCTTTGCTCATTTTATTTACGCCCCCAAAATGTGCCCACTGGAGGAATCCTTTCTAGGGCTAAATGCAAGAGAAAATGGTGGCAAGTACAAACAGGCATGAAGCTAACGCTAGGTCGATTGGAAAAAGGGGACAAGGGGGCAGCCAGGAAGAGGCACGGCTGTGTGTATTCACTTGCAAAAACCAGGAAGCCGCTTCTTGGCGTGCTAGGCTAAAAGCTAGCCCAGCCATTTGGCTGCAATCTTTTCAGCTTGCAACTTTTCAAATTGCACAGCAACACAATCTCGTAATACGGGAATAATTCGAATATTAGGGTAAGGCTCCTGTGGGCCGTTGTGGTGATGTGAAACAGCCAATAAAAGCAGAGCTTATCATTTTTGGGGGCTTTTTTCTCCTACAAGGCCACAATAAACGCAAAACCCGGGTGTTGGTAAAATAACAGGGTGGTAAATTTACATTTTACATTTACATTTATGGCATTTAGCTGATGCTCTTCCCCAGAGCGTCTCACAAGGTTACTCATATTACAGAGGTGGGCCAGTTTAGTGTTAGGAGTCTTGCCCAAGGACTCTTATTGGTGTAGCGCAGCACAATCACTCAGACCAGGAATCGAACCCCAGCCTCCCACTGTAGTGACCGTACCTTTCTTTTCCAAGACGTCAGTAACGTTTTTGAACAGCAACCAACTTATTTCCAGAGCTGTATTGAGGCTATATGTGGTCCCAAAAAAATATCTACTAAAGTTGGACCAAATCAGATGGACTAAAAACAGCCTGATTTTCAACTTTTCAACTTATTTAGGCTAAATAAAATCGGGCCAACCAGATTTAGCCCTAGATAACAACGCCAATATGACTGCTGGTGCTGGGTGTGTGTGGTGTGTGTGCTGTGGTAGCTCAGTGGCCGGTAGTGGTGTTATCTGTTGCGCATGTAAATTAGCATATGAGCATTTTTCACCCCGACCAAAGTCACATGCTTACTATTTATGCTGCTGCACATCAAGCAGCAACTTCAATAGTCAATAAATGCAATCTGTGGAACTTCAGATTTGATGTGTGTATGAAGTGCTTTCACACTGAGCTGTCTGGTTGAATCTGCAGGACAGTTATTCTGTGTTATTCAGTGTTGCTTAATACTCACTGTCTGTCGCGAATGCTGCACATTGTTACACTCGCATGCTGTGAATGTTATTTATTATGAATGTAATTCAACACACAAGTTCAATTGAATTGACCTGAATTCGTTCTCGTCTTCAGAGCATCGCTGCTTCCTTTCTCTTCTCTCCCTGTTTAAAAGTAGAGCATGAAAAGCCCCTTTGTAGCAGATGTTGTGCTTTGGAGTAGCTTTGGTTCAGAGCTGGCCCTCTGTTCTCCTCGTTCTCTCTGTGGTGCCCCCTCTCAGATGTGCTTCCGGACCCGGTCAGGCTTCTGTAGTGTAGCCTGAGCAAGACTGAGCCAAGTCAAGCCAAGGCCTGGGAGGAACTCTGGGTCCTGTATGACCCTTTTCTTCATCTCCGCTTTTGTTTTTTTGTTTTTTGTTTTTTTATATATAAGATGCAATTGATTGGGCAGGGCTTTTTTTGTTGTTGTTTTTTTTTGGACAGTGGACAAGGCTAACGAGCAATGGAAACAAGTCGGATTATCCAAGATGTGGATTTTACACTACGTAGACATGTAAAAGTATTGGGACACCTGATCATACATTGTTTTCTCTACTACATTTATTAGAGCTGTAAGGATTTCTGTAGTATGTTCTACTTTTGGCTTCAGTGCAAAACTAAAGAAACTAATGTTGGGCCTCTGTGTAGCTGTTATTGGAGATAAGATAAACCTTTATTAGTCCCACAGTGGAGAAATTCACAAGGTCACAGCAGCAAAGGGATAGCAAGATACACTCCGTTACAGAAAGTAGTCTATATACAATATAAATAATTCATCAAAAAAATGTTATTTATAGATTAATACTCCCTTTATTAGGTAAAGGGATTCCACAGGAGCACATCATTTTGACACTAAAACGCCTTTAGCCTTGGTTTTGAAAGTCAGAGAGAAATTCCCACAAAACCAACTTGTAAATTGTTCAAGCATTTGTGAATTGGGTGGAATATGAATTCACCCACACTTCAGATGTGTTCATCCCTTTGTTTTGTGTGTTTTGTTGAGCAAAGAAAAGCATTTTTCTGAGAATATCACCTAGACTTGTTTTATACATAACAATAATTCACGCCTGAACCATAATGCACAAGTCTGATTTATGCCTAAACCATAATGCCCAAGTCTAATTCACATCTGAACCCTAAAGCATGAATCTAATTCACGCCTGAATCATAATGCACAAGTCTGATTCACATCTGAACCCTAAAGCATGAACGTAATGCATGCCTGAACCAGAAAACACGAGTCTGATTCACGCCTGAACCAGAAAACATGAGTTTGATTCGCACCTGAACCCTAAAGCATGAATCTAATTCATGCCTGAATCATGATGCACGAGTCTGATTCACATTTGAACCCTAAAGCATGAATCTAATTCACGCCTGAATCATGATGCACAAGTCTGATTCACATTTGAACCCTAAAGCATAAATCTAATTCACGCCTGAATCATAATGCACAAGTCTGATTCATGTCTGAATCATAATGCATAAATCTAATTCATGCCTAAACTATAGAGCACAAGTCTGATTCATGTCTGAATCATAATGCATGAATCTAATTCATGCCTGAACCATAGTGCATGAGTCTGATTCACATCTGAACCATACTGCACAAGTCTGATTTACTCCTGACCCATAACATGAGTCTGATTCACACCTGAACCATAATGCACAAGTCTGATTCACGCCTGAGCCATAAAGCATGAATCTGATTCATGCCTGAACCATAAATGCACAAGTCTGATTCACACCTGAACCATAATGCACAAGTCTGATTCACGCCTGAGCCAGAATGCACAAGTTTAATTAATCTCTCGAACCATACTGCACAAGTCTGATTTACTCCTGAACCATAAAACACGTCTGATTCATGCCTGAGCCATAAAGCATGAATCTGATTCACATCTGAACCATAATGCACAAGTCTGATTTGCGTTTGATTCATCCCTGAAACATAAAGCATGAATGTGATTCACATCTATACCATAAAGCACAAGTCTGATTCACATCTGATTCACTCCTGAACCATAAAACACGATCAACTTATTTAGGCTAAACAAAGCCAAAAAAAGTTGGGCCAACCGGATTTAGCCCAAGAAAACAACGTCCATATGAGTTTTTTCTCAGTCAGAAAGATGAAAGATATTTTTTGGTATTTTCTGGGGACAATTTTCCACCCGAATGCCCAAATGCCATTGGATCTCCTGTTAAACGTCATTCAATATCTGATCTACAAATAATGCCGCCAGCTAGCGAACAATAACGAACCTTATGCAAACAGTTGAGTGGGATGGTCTGCATGATGTATTTTGTGCTATAGATCTAGTCATGGCTTTAGATGTTTATCTAGCTTTCATCCGCGTAGTTTCACGGTGATTACGTACGGTTGTTTTCTCGGCCCACGTTAGCAGCTTGTCATCTCATGTTTGCGGTTCGTCAGCAGGGCCTCGCTGCTGACGGCTCGACTAAATCCTGAGACACTTCTTTTTTGCCAGGCTTCTGAAAAAAAAACCCACTAATTACGAGGACAAGAACAAAGCAAAGCAACAATACAAACGCGAGTTACATTGAGTCCAATAACAGAGACATAAGCAACGCGGCTCAGGGAGTGGGTAATATCACCCAACTATAATTCCTCCCTCTGAAGCTTATTTAATGCCAAGGGCCCAATCAATGCTATTGATCTGGGCGAGAGAGAACCTTTCTTTATCATATGCACTGTTTACAAATTCCCAGTTACACCACCGTTCGTCATAAATTTACAGCCAGTTAATGATGGCCTCCTGTCATACTTTTACGGGGCCATTGATTAAAACATTACGGCTCTAATTGAGTGTGCTGATCGATCGGCTTCTCGCTGCTGCTGCTACTGCTGCTGCCTGGAGCCTGTGAGCGGACAGGACAGCCGGAGAAAGCTGAAGCCCGGGGTGCCTCTGGGGATCGAGCTGCTGATCCGGGCCTGGGAAAGGACATGGAGCGTCAAGGACAAGAAGAGCGAAAGTGACCAGGCCTTAGTGTGTGTATGTATTTATATAGGTGTGGACACACGTAATAAATACATTGAGCTTAGCCAAGACTTCATGCTCTGTAGTACCTTCAGAAAGGTTTGCTGATGTTAGACATGACTTTAGAGCGATAAAATCAAATGTATGCTTTTTATTTCTTCTCTAGAATGAGTTCAGGTGTATAGTCATACTCAAAATTCAACATTTGATACCATACGGTCGTGTCAGCAGGAAAAAAAGTGCTTGGATATGTGCTTTTCGCCGATTTTCTCCCAAATGTATCAATTTCCAGTCGTCACCCACAAGCTACATCCCCTTACCACACACTTCTACCACTGCTGGGAGCATAAAGCCTTGAAGCCAACCACCATCTTCTGTCCAAACTGCCGCTAAACACGCTTGCAGAAGAACGCTAACTCCTAATTACGTTACATCAGTTAAAGCAGTATCACATAAAAAATGTACTTTTACACCACTGCCATAAACACAAATATTGCACAGATTTAGCACCCCCTCATGGATAGACAGTTGTACACGTGCATTCCTGGACAAGCTGAGAGCTGCAGAAGCTTGATCTGAAGGTAGAGAAGCATGTGGGCTGAGGCGGTAGAGTAATACTACAGGATTTTACACTAATATGACTCTATGGGTTCTGCAGCGTTACACAGCAGCAGTTCTGGAGAGAGGTTCTCTTCCTGCAGCTCCACCACCAAACCTCCATAGTGCAGTAGCAACAGCGCTCCTGCCCGGAGTGGGAATGACGGCGACGCTGCTGTTCTCCCTGTTACAGTCGGTGGAGCATCAGCATCAGATCCTGATTGTTTTATTTGTGTTTAGCCTCATACTGTGTCAAACAGCACCCCCATGAGGTTGTAGGTAGAGCCTGTAGTGTGTAAACGTTAGTCCAACAATGTCGACACAACTACATCAATCTTAGCACCATAGCAACCATCAATCAACATTCTAGCAACCACTAGAGATCACATAGCAACTTACTACCAATACTACCCAATCAGATCTGGCCTTTTCCCTGGCGAGACCCAATAAGGGTGCTCATGAGCGCCCCCTATGAGCACTTGATGTACAGCCCTTACGTCAACAGTCAACAGCCCAGGTGGACTAAGGCCATGCCACTGTGACCTGAGGATCGCAGGTTCCAGTGTTCTCAGGTATGACGGTTGGTGCTCCATCCAATACTTTTGGGATAAGTTGGGGACCTCGCTATCCCTCCGGTTACTGATGCAATCAAATCCTCACAGCAAGAAAGCCTGTCATCCTCTAGTAGAAAGATTTCTTCTTCTCTGGACAGTAGTTTACAGAGTTTACAGTTACTCCAAAAAACAACAGCAGGATCAACTCTTTTTCTTTGTTTTTATTTAATACCTCTTGATTTCAGAAAAAACGATGAATAACCAGGTGTCCGAATACTTTTGCCCATGTAATTGTGCATGTCTTTGTTTGGCAGCAATGCTTGCACGCAGCAGGAGGTTAAATTCATAACTTTTGCTGCCCAACAACTAAAATATGTATGCACTACAACAGGCTGTAGCGCACCGTAAAATATACATGGAGTGCAAATTATGGCTGAATCAGGCCCCTGTGTCCAGTCCAGGGCCTCCTACAGCCTGCTGATCTTTCAGTAGGCTACTAACACATACACGAGTGAATTATCTGCCTTTCATTAGCGCAAAATGATTTTTAGTAGCACCATTGCAGCCCTGCTCATCCCTGATATAGCCACTAATGCACCACCAAGGACAAAGTAACCCACGGCGATATTATAGAAAATGGAGCTTTTTAGTGTAAGACTATCTCTCCGTAGGGTTTTGCCGTAGACAAGTCTGTCCCAGCAGTTTTCTGTTCTATGCAGTCGTCTCTCCCTGTGCTCTTTGGACTGCCAATTAAAGGCACAGAGGGTTGGACACCTGCAGGTTTTATAGCTGCCTTTCAATTAGGAGCTGGTTTAGGCCTGCAATAAACCCCACTACTCTGCACAGCCAATGTACATAACTGCCTCAATTTAACAATTAAGGGGCGAGGGTGGGGGGTTCTTTGACGTCTGCGAAGCACTGTGTGAAGTGCAGTGTGTGTGTATATATGTGTGCGTGTGTGTTTCTGAGAGAGCGTATGGCAGTATTGTGTGTATGTGTGTGTATGTGTGTGTGCCCCAGATAATGGAGTTGCTTCATTCCTTTGTGTGTTCCCTTGGTCACTTCTCTCGTTGAGGTGAGGGGGTAAAACCAAGGCCTTAAAAGTTAAAGGGGTGTAAAATGAGTCCTGATGATTCAGCGGCCCTGATTTTGATACGATTTTCAAAGACTCAAAGACAAAGTAATTGGACAGGTGACTGATAAGCAGTTTAATGGTCAGATCTGGCTTCTTCTCCCTCTAGGTGTCCCGTTTCTGTAAATTTCCCCAGTAAGGGTGCTCCCTATGACCACTTGATGTCTACATAAGGGAGCATCCCAAGGTCGGATCCCTGACGAATCCCAAGGTCATACTGCTTGCCATCAGCAGTCGCAGACAGAGAGAGCACAGTTTGCTTGCCAGGGGTGGGGTGATGGAGTTGAGTACTAGTGTTGGGGCATTGCTAGTTTGGGAAACACTTATATGTGAGCTGTTCTTGATAAATTCATAACAGAAATTGTTTTAGGAAGAGAAGGTGATTTGGGTATCTAGAACTTCCAGAAAGTCTGGAGTGATGTTTTGAATTAATTTGACCCTGTCCATGAGAACCTCTGTTAGTTCCGAATTGGGTGAGCTGTTCATGTAGCCTAACAGTGATTGTTGTAGGAAGAAGACTGGTGATTGTACTACCAGTCCTTTTAATTTGGGTATCTAGAACTTCCAGAAAGTCTGGAGTGATGTTTTTCTCATTAAATTGACCCTGTCAATTAGAACCTCTGTTAGTTGCTAATCGTGTGGATGAGCTGCTTATGTAGCCTAACAGTGATTGTTGTAGGAAAAGGAACTTTAGCTTGGGTATCTAGAACTTTCAGAAAGTCTGGACTGATGTTTTTCTCATTAAATGGATTCTGTCCATGAGAACCTCTTTTAGTTCTGAATTGGGTGAGCTGTTCATGTAGCCTAATAGTGATTGGTTTAGGAAGAGGACCGGTGGTTGTGCTACCAGTCCTGTTAAATGGGTATCTAGAACTTCCAGAAAGTTTGGAGTGATGTGTTTCTCATTAAATTGACCCTGTCTATTAGAACCTCTGTTGGTTCCGAATTATGTTGGTGAGCTGTTTATGTAGCCTACCAGTGATTGTTGTAGGAAAAGGACTGGCAGTTGTACTACCAGTCCTTTGAACTTGGGTGTCTAGAACTTCCAGAAAATCTGGAGTGCTGTTTTTTGCATGGAATTGGCCCTGTCTACTAGAATCTTTGTTAGTTTCTAATCATGTGGGTGAGCTGTTCATGTAGCTTACCATTAATTGTTGTAGGTGAAGAAACTTTAGTTTGGGTATCTAGAACTTCCAGAAAGTCTGGAGGGATGTTTTCCCATTAAATTGACCCTGTCAATGAGAACCTCTGTTAGTTCTGAACTGGGTGAGCTGTTCATGTAGCCTAAAAGTGATTGTTGTAGGAAAGAACTGGTGGATGTACTACCATTCCTTTTAACTTGCGTATCTAGAACTTCCAGAAAGTCTGGTGTGACAGTTTTCCTCATGCAATTGACCCTGTCAATTAGAACCTCTGTCCATCGCTAATCAGATGGGTGAGCTAATCATGTAGCCTACTAGTGATCATTGTAGGAAAAGGAACTTCAGCTTGGGTATCTAGAACTTCCAGAAAGTCTGACATGATATTTTCCTAATGCAATTGGCCCTGTCAATGAGAACCTCTGTTGGTTGCTAATCATGTGGATGAGCTAATCATGTAGCCTAACAGTGATTGATTTGGTCAGTGGACTGCTGGGTGGACCTTTTAACTTGGGCATCTAGAACTTCCAGAAAGTCTGGACTGATGTTTTTCTCGTGGAATTGACCCTGTCATTTAGAACCTTAGTTCATTTCTAATTATGTTGGCAAATAATCTGACATCTTAAACCTTCAGTTCCACCAGTTCCAAACAATTTTAAGAGATCTCTTGGCTGTGCCGAGGTTCCACAGAAACCCAAATCCTGATTCTTCAACTTTTTTGCCGTTTCAAGAATTTTGCTTTTCTGTTTCCAGCTAAAACTTAATAGGTTGCTGGTTTGACTGTGATACTGTAAGCAAAGCTGGGCTGAATTATTTAGTTTGTGTTATTTTTTGGTCCCAAGAATGGTTGGTGGATGAGACCCGTTGTTCTGTTCAGCTTCGCTCTGAAGTGCTGTGGCCCTCCAGGACCGAACTGGAGTGTGACCCTTTTTTCTCTGGGCCTTAAATTCTGCCTCAGCCTCAAGTTTTCTCTCGTTCACCCGAGAGAGTGTTAATGATGTGCTTTTTTGGACGTTTTCAGAGAGCTGCTCTTGAGTTCTCCGGCTCAGATGCTGTCTCGCCTTTCTCTCTCTCTCTCTCTCTCTCTCTCTGTCTCTCTCCCCTGCTGCCCCATTTATCTTTTTTATCTCCTTTGTTTCTACCTGAAAGTGCCTTCATAGGCATGTTCGGCATGTTTATTTTGCTTTCTGATGATGCGAAATACAAACAGAGGCTGCAGTCGTTGCCCTGTTCACAGCAGGTAGCGATGCAGGTTTGCTCGTACAACAGGCCCATTTTACGAGAGATTTTCCCTCTCGCCAAAACACGTCTCTTTTTTTTTAGACCTGTTTTATCTCCTTTTGTTCTTTTGAGTTGGCAATTAAGGGAACTAGGCCTTCATTTCAGAGCTGTGTGTTGCATTTATAGACTTTGTTCCTCACTTTAATAATCATCAGCGCATCTCCGATGCCTTTCAGGGGGGAAAAGAAACTTTGAGATGTTTTGGTGTGAAAAAAAAAAATAAAATGAGCCTCGCTTTGCTGCCGCTCTCAATTCTCGAAAGTTCAGTGGAGTGAAGTGGGAGGTCCGCAGGGACCGGCTGTGTTAACTTGGCGTGCCCATAAGGTTAACGGTGGCCAATTGCTGTCGATCAGCTAGATGAGGCCTGTCATTTGAAGCTGGCCACTGAGCAAATTGAAATGACGGCATTTCTGGCACGGGGATAATTTCTGACAATTAAGCAATTTGCGATGGAAAAATGATTTTCTGGGTTTCTGGTTTTCTGGTTTTCTCACCGGCCTGCTTCGGCCTTCACCCGCAACAGCCAAATGCAGAATCGGCCTTCTACGCTGAATGGACAAAAGTATTGGGACGCCTGCTCATTCACTGTTTCTTCTGAAGTCAAAGGTGTTCAAAAGAGTCGATCCTGCTTTTGTTGGAGTAACTGTAAACTCTGACTCTACTGTCCAGGGAAGAAGAAGGCTTTCTGCTAGATTTTGGAGGAGGAGCATTGCTATGAGGATTTGATTGTATTCAGCGACGAGAGCGGTATTAGTGAGGTCAGGATGTTGAATAATGATGATGATCACCACCCTAACTCACCTCATCATCCCCAACTTCCCAACTCATCTCTAAAAGTATTGAATGGAGCTTCATCCATCATCCCTAAGAGTCCAAAAGTAGCTATTAAGGTTTAGGATGTTGTCATCCCACATCCCTACAATGTTTTAACCCAGACATGCAGTATGGACAAAAGTATTGGGACATCTGCTCGTTCGTTGTTTCTTCTGAAGTCAAGGGTATTAAAAGAGTGTATGCTGCTTTTGTTGGAGTAACTAAACTCTATTGCCAGGGAAGAAGGCTTTCTACTAGATTTTGGAGGAGCATTGCTGTGAGGATTTGATTGCATTCAGCGACAAGAGCATTGTTAGTGAGGTCAGGATGTTGGATGATGATGATTACCACAACCCCACCACCTCATCATCCTCAACTTAGTATCCCAAAAGTACTGGATGGAGCTCTATCCATCATTTCAGAGAACACAATTCTTCCACTGCTCCTAGGTTTGCAGCAGTGTAGCAGTTTTAGGTATACCATGGTATGAAAAATGATGGTTATCAAGTCATGTATGATTGGTTAACACTGGAACTGGTAAAAATGCAGCCAAATTCAATATGCAAAAGAATCTTTAAAGAAATCTTTAAAGAAACAAATCTTTAAAAAGCAATCAATCGATTATTTCAGACAATAATCAACAGTTTTTATCCCTAATAAAAAAAAATCAATAGTTGGAAACAAAATAGCTCAAATTAATTTATTTTTAGGGGATATTAGGGGATATTTTACATTTAATAATAATAAATATAATACATATACTTTTAAAACTCCTTTAATTCCTTTAGTGATCAGTGAATACTACTACAACTACTAATGATGATGATGATGATGATGATGACCATGATGAAGAACAAAAAAAGGAAGAATTGTGAAATAAGAGATGGTTATCATACCATCGAAATCTCATGCCGCTGCAACCCTAACTGCTCCACAGCTCAATGCTGGGGGTCTTTTATACCCCTCTAGCTCTCCCTGGCATTATTAGGCAGCATGGTGCCACTAGGTTCATGTTTTCTGCTCCAGAGTGTCCTATTCTATTGGCAGTACTTCTTCTCTACAGGGACTAGACAAGCTGTGTCTGTGCATTTGCACATCTCTGTCAGCACATCTCAGTAGCTGAATGCATTCATTAGTTAGAAGGGGTGTCCACAAACATTTGCCGATATACTGTATGTTGAGAGAGAAACAGAGAGAGAGAGAGAGAAAAAAGGACTGCTCCAAATCTCCAGGGCTCGGCTGCTCGTTTTCTAACTTTGAGCAGATGAAGTGTTTCGCTAGCCGAGTGAGCGCTCTGCTTAGCGATGCCGCGACGTATGGGGCATGTACATGATCTGATTTTTTCATCACGCTGCCCGACTTCACAGGCTCGCAGCCTGCTCTGTATTCCTCTGGAAGGAAAAAAAAAGAAGGAGCTGCAGCAATGACTCCACACCAGCAGCCCCCTTTAAGAAGCGGCGTCCCGGTAAGGCATCGCAATGAGGATGTTTAATCAAACCCGAGCGATCTGATTGTGTGGCGCAGCTCGCTGTCTCCGTACCTCTCCTGAGCTTTTCTTGGCCACAGCCGCATGTATCTCCTTTCCCTGTAAGCGAGCATGTGCTCTCTCGCAAAGTGGGATGCATTCAGATGAATTTATAGGCTTGTTTGTGCCTGTTCGGGAGGGGATGCGGCGCAGGCCCTGTGGACGGCCCTAATCTCCGTGGGCCTTCTCTGATTTCCCACAAGCATTACCTTTCCTGCCCCCCTCCCCTCATTAGGCCACTCTCTGTTGACAACCGGCCCTCAAACCTAACCTCCCTTCCCAGCCCCCTTTCTGCTTTTGCCATGACATCTCTTTCGGGGGCGCTTCCGTCCCGAAACCCGAGCAAGGCGAGCCATTTAATTTTGCCGTCCAGATCTTTATAACCCAGTCTATCTTTAATTATTGAGTCATACCCTTAAGGAACATTTTCTGTGCTCCCACCCTTTCCTTTTCCTTTTTTTTTTTTTTTTTTCTTTTTCTTCCCCTGACTTGATCCCCCACCCTCCCCACTTCCCCATTAATAGGCGAAGAATAGATTTGGCTGCAGCTTCCTGGTGAGATGAAAGTCCAATTATCTCCACAAACGAAAGGAGAAGCCTTAATTAGGACCGAACCAAATCTGCACAAGGGGAATGTGCAGTATCCACAGTGATGGACGCGCAGGCCGGTCTCCTTAGCGACTGCTAAGCGGACAGGAGGTTGGAGGCAGAAATGGAGGGATGGAGGAGCTGAAAGGTAGAGCGATACACAGGTGGAGGAGGGAGAGAGAGAGAGAGAGGGAGGGAGGTAAAAAAAAGAGAGAGAGAGAGAGAGTGAGAGAGAGGTTGCCCACGCTCGGCGCTGGCGAAGGCGAAGGTGTGTTGGTGAGGGAGGCCCAGCCCAGCTGCTGCGAGGCTCTGATTACTGCATGCTACACATCCCCCATTTCCAGCCTTGGCTTTGATCTGCTCCCAGCCAGCAGGGGGCCGCTAACAAAACAAGCTTTTAATGTTCTCTCCGGCTACTGCCTCTATCTCCTCTCTCCAGCACATACCACACCCTACCAGCTCTACAATGCATAGCAAATTGCTCTCTGGCCCTTCCTTTTCTTCTGTGCACTATTAGAACAAGTGTGTAAGTGCATGTGAGTGTGTGTGTGTGTGAGTGTGTGTGTGTGTGTGTGTGTGTGTGTGTGTGTGAGTGTGTGTGTGTGTTGTCCAGGCGAAAGGAAGTGTGAAAGTATTCAGGTGACTCTCTCCGAACCCAAAGGAGACGACAGAGCGAGACAGAGACAGAGACAGAGAGAGAGAGAGAGAGAGAGAGAGAGAGAGAGAGAGAGAGAGAGAGTGAGTGTCAAGAAGAGCGGAAACAGGGTCACAGTCACTGGAGCATGCAAACAGGCTTTGCACACTGAGGCCGAGCTCACACTGCAGCCCCACGTCTACTGCTGAGACTAATAACAGATCAGAATACAGCAGCATTTATTCTGTTTTATTGATTTGATTATTTTTAATAAAATTGAATGGATTGTAATTTTCCTCTGTGTTCCGTTCCACTGCTCTGCACTGTAGGACAGATCAGCCTCACCGTTACCTCTCTGTGACACGGCAGTAGCGCAGCATTCACACAATCGCATTTCTCAACTTATTAAAGAAACTTATTTTACTCTTTATTCTTCATTTATTACATCAGAAACTCTACTGCTTATGTACTGTATTTATACTGCCCATTTACTGCACCTATACTGCCCATTTACTGCACCTATACTGCCCATTTACTGCCCATTTACTGCACCTATACTGCCCATTTACTGCACCTATACTGCCTATTTACTGCCCATTTACTGCACCTATACTGCCCATTTACTGCACCTATACTGCCTATTTACTGCACCTATACTGCCTATTTACTGCCCATTTACTGCACCTATACTGCCTATTTACTGCACCTATACTGCCTATTTACTGCCCATTTACTGCACCTATACTGCCCATTTACTGCACCTATACTGCCTATTTACTGCACCTATACTGCCCATTTACTGCACCTATACTGCCCATTTACTGCCCATTTACTGCACCTATACTGCCCATTTACTGCACCTATACTGCCCATTTACTGCCCATTTACTGCACCTATACTGCCCATTTACTGCACCTATACTGCCTATTTACTGCACCTATACTGCCCATTTACTGCACCTGTACTGCATCTGTACTGCACCTATACTGCACCTATACTGCCCATTTACTGCACCTATACTGCCCATTTACTCCACCTATACTGCCCATTTACTCCACCTATACTGCCCATTTACTTCACCTATACTGCCCATGTACTGCCCATTTACTGCACCTATACTGCCCATTTACTGCACCTATACTGCCCATTTACTGCCCATGTACTGCACCTATACTGCCCATTTACTGCCCATGTACTGCACCTATACTGCCCATTTACTGCACCTATACTGCCCATGTACTGCACCTATACTGCCCATTTACTGCACCTATACTGCCCATGTACTGCACTTATACTGCCCATTTACTGCACCTATGCTGCCCATTTACTGCACCCATACTGCCCATTTACTGCACCCATACTGCCCATTTACTGCCCATGTACTGCACCTATACTGCCCATTTACTGCACCTATACTGCCCATGTACTGCACCTATACTTCCCATTTACTGCACCTATACTGCCCATTTACTGCCCATGTACTGCACCTATACTGCCCATTTACTGCCCATGTACTGCACCTATACTGCCCATTTACTGCACCTATACTGCCCATATACTGCACCTATACTGCCCATTTACTGCACCTATACTGCCCATGTATTGCACCTATACTGCCCATTTACTGCACCTATACTGCCCATATACTGCACCTATACTGCCCATTTACTGCACCCATACTGCCCATGTATTGCACCTATATTGCCCATGTACTGCATAAATACTGCCCATTTACTGCCCATATACTAAACATACTTACTCACTCATTTAAGCAGTAGCTGCAAATAATTCAAATGAAGTAAATAATTCCAGATGAACGGACCAATAGAAATGCTCCAAAATGACTTAAATAAAAAAATCGTTTTACTGTAAGCACTGCTCTGACCGGCTGTCTCAGGACAGGGAGCAGGACAGATGTGGGTTTGTATAGTGGTGAGGTAGGGGTCAAAGTGGATACCCCAGAGAGAGGCCTTACACAAGGCCCAAATACACTCACTAAACCAGGAGCATGGGCCAGCCAAGCATAGTGCAGCTAGCAGCGTGCCGAGGCCAGAGTAGCAGTAACAGAAGCACTGTTGTCCACCCTACAGGCCAGTGGAGCATTAGCATGATTTTAAAGCTGCTATGAGGAAGTGACAAAGCTACATAAGGCTGCTTTAAACCAGTGAATGCAGCTTTATGTAGGTACTTGGCATTGTAACCATTCAGGACTACATCTTTATTCATTCATTTATTTATTCATTTATTTATTTTCAATGCAAAACTCCTTTCAACCTTTTAACATTTGGTAACTGCTCTTATCCAGACATTGAGTTGGATCATGTAGGTGGATGCAGTGTCAGCAGTCTTGCCAAAAGACCATTGGTGTAGTAGGTGTGTTTGCTCGGGCTGGGGATCGAACTGCTTGATGAAAGAAAGCGATTCTGGCCTGTGTGCTATTACAAACCCAATTATCCAACCTCGCAACAGCTGCTACGAGCAAATGCGATTGTGGGATGATCCTGCATTGTTCATATAGTGTTCTATTAAAGCAAGCAGACGCTAACAGCCTGAGGAATGTATGGGGATGAGCTGAATTGGGAGGGTTGAAGGGTTCTGATTCATTTCAGTTCAGTTCTTCAAATCACTCTGTACCTTCTGAGAGCAGGGAAATCCCATTAAACAGGTCAAAAAGCCTTATTCATAAATATGACGAGGCTGATTCTCCTGTAAACACTGCAGATCTACACCTACACCTACACCACAGTCCATTCATTTCCATTCCTTTCTTCGCTAATATGCTGCGCATTTACTGCCCAGGTACTTCACCTACACTGCCCTTTTACTGCCCATGTACTGCACCTATACTGCCCATTTACTGCCCAGGTACTGCATATATACTGTCCATTTACTGTCTAGGTACTGCATGTATACTGCCCATGTATTACATAAATACTGCCCATTTACTGCCCATGTATTGCATACATACTGCCCATTTACTGCCCATGTATTGCATAAATACTGCCCATTTACTGCCCATGTACTGCACCTATACTGCCCATTTACTGCCCAGGTACTGCACCTATACTGCCCATTTACTGCCCAGGTACTGCACCTATACTGCCCATTTACTGCACCTATACTGCCCATTTACTGCCCATGTATTGCATAAATACTGCCCATTTACTGCCCATTTACTGCACCTATACTGCCCATTTACTGCCCATTTATTGCGCCTATACTGCCCATTTACTGCACCTATACTGCCCATGTACTGCATAAATACTGCCCATTTACTGCCCAGGTACTGCACCTATACTGCCCATTTACTGCCCAGGTACTGCACCTATACTGCCCATTTACTGCACCTATACTGCCCATTTACTGCCCATGTATTGCATAAATACTGCCCATTTACTGCCCATTTACTGCACCTATACTGCCCATTTACTGCCCATTTACTGCACCTATACTGCCCATTTACTGCCCATTTACTGCACCTATACTGCCCATGTACTGCATAAATACTGCCCATTTACTGCCCAGGTACTGCATAAATACTGCCCATGTACTGCACCTATACTGCCCATTTACTGCACCTATACTGCCCAGGTACTGCATAAATACTGCCCATGTACTGCACATACTTAGTTTCATCACTCATTTAAACCCTGTAGCTGCAAATAATTAAAATAAAGTAAATAATTCCAGATGAATGGACCAATAGAAATGCTCCAAAAGGCTTAAAGTCATTGGAGAAAGCCAGTGGAGCATTAGCATGATTTTGAAGCTGCTATGAGGAAGTAACAGTGCTACATAGTGAATGCAGCTTTATGTTGGTACTTGGCATTGTAACCGTTGTAACCGAATACAGTGCATTAATTACTTTTAACCCTTTGGCTGTCTTTACCTAAACGCCTACACCCGAATGAGGCATTTGCCGTCCGTTCAGATCAGTTCTGTTTTGTATAGCGTTACAGGAGCTGGCGGAGTTGCGTTAGATTCTCTAATCATAATCACACTGTTCCCCCGCTCGTAGGCTTTCTGTTTCTCTCTGGTAGGAGGCGAATAGGCGAAGGGGCCGGGGATGAATTGCATCGTAGCATGTCTTCCATCCAAAGCAGAGGATTACAGCAAACCCCTGAGCTTACCTGTGGCTTTCAGCTGCTCCCCTAATATCAAACAGCCCCCGGTGCCCACTGCTGCTGAATAACATCAACCCAAACCCGCCGTCCGCTGCGCTCTACAACGCGCCACGCAGCCAAAATCGGTGCTGAATCCCTAACTATCAGGGCTGGTGAGAGAAAGCTGGAGGATCCCGTCCAGAAATTGATTTGTAGTGTTTACCAGACATATGGCCAAGTAAAAAAAAAAAAATTGGATGAGGCTCCACAATGGGATTTTCCTGCTTATGCATATTCCCTGCAAATGTACCCTGTGGTTCAAAGAACTGGGGTTCGAATCAAAAGATTTTTCTGAACTTTTTGATCCTTGAATACGCGGCTTTCTGTGCGTCTGGAGTCGTGACCTGGCACCAAAACTGTCAAAACCTTTTATTGACAAAAATAAATGAAAAAGTGTCAATCATCTCTCGAGTATTACAACAGAAATAAGATTTACCTTTTAGAATTTGTTGTTGCACACATTGACTACTGTTAAATAAAACACAATAAACACAAATTAATGCCAATAATATAGTTTATATATGATAAACTCAAGTAAATAAATTCAGTAAGCGTGTCTACCTGTAATTAACTCTATATAACATTAGAATAAACCCAAATAAACATAAAGTCAGTGGTCAGTGAGAGTGCCTACCTGTAATTAACTCTATATAACATTAGAATAAACCCAAATAAACATAAAGGCAGTGGTCAGTGAGAGCGTCTACCTGTAATTAACTCTATATAACCTTAGAATAAACCCAAATAAACATAAAGTCAGTGGTCAGTGAGAGCGTCTACCTGTAATTAACTCTATATAACCTTAGAATAAACCCAAATAAACATAAAGTCAGTGGTCAGTGAGAGCGTCTACCTGTAATTAACTCTATATAACATTAGAATAAACCCAAATAAACATAAAGTCAGTGGTCAGTGAGAGCGTCTACCTGTAATTAACTCTATATAACATTAGAATAAACCCAAATAAACATAGGCAGTGGTCAGTGAGAGTGTCTACCTGTAATTAACTCTATATAACATTAGAATAAACTCAAATAAACATAAAGTCAGTGGTCAGTGAGAGCGTCTATCTGTAATTAACTCTATATAACGTTAGAATAAACCCAAATAAACATAGTCAGTGGTCAGTGAGAGTGTCTACCTGTAATTAACTCTATATAACATTAGAATAAACCCAAATAAACATAAAGTCAGTGGTCAGTGAGAGTGTCTACCTGTAATTAACTCTATATAACATTAGAATAAACCCTAATTAACATAAAGACAGTGGTCAGTGAGTGTCTACCTGTAATTAACTCTATATAACATTAGAATAAACCCAAATAAACCTGAAGTCAGTGGTCAGTGAGAGTGTCTACCTGTAATTAACTCTATATAACATTAGAATAAACCCTAATTAACATAAAGACAGTGGTCAGTGAGTGTCTACCTGTAATTAACTCTATATAACATTAGAATAAACCCAAATAAACCTGAAGTCAGTGGTCAGTGAGAGTGTCTACCTGTAATTAACTCTATATAACATTAGAATAAACCCTAATTAACATAGTCCGTGATCAGTGAGAGTGCCTACCTATAAAAGTAATTTTGCTTTTTATATTTTACACGAGTTACTGATACAGTGCAGATTTTTAATATTATAAACTAGACACCAAATTATGTTTTTATTCAATATTTGCAATTATTTGTTTTTGGACAAAAAGTTACTAAATTAAATCAAATAAAGCATTTTCTAAATAACATTTTTGCCATTTAATAAGTAAAGAAATAAATACATGAGGTAGAGAGAGGGAAATGAGGTCATAAAAGCTGTGAGAAAGCTGAATATGAATATAGAAATATGCTGGGAAAAGAAAAAAAGGAAAGTGATGGTACAATGGTGGCCACCTCTATTTTCAGACATATCTCAAATTAATATCCTGACATTTCTGCTTGTTCCGCGCATATGAAAGTGAGAGAGGGAGATGGAGAGAGAGACATATGTTCACCAGAGCCCTCCCTGTACTCCCACTCACCGCAGGTACAATCTCGAGCACGTTGAAGAGGAGAGAAACCAGAAACCCTTCAGCTTCCCTCTTCCCCCGTCTCTTTTTTCTGCTGCAGAGCTTTTTTTTGCTTTTTTTTTTTTCTGGAATGTGACAGCACAACGCCACCTACCACTGTGACGGTGCATTTTAAAGTGGAGAGCTCCATCAATAAATAATAGGCAGAGTGGCGGAGAGCAGCGGCTGATCAGCCCCACAGCGCTGCCGCACCAAAACAACAGCCTCCGCCTTCATCTGGCAGCCAGATAACGCCACCCAGCTCACCAACACACCACACCAGCTGGGCTGCCTGCACGGGTCACGGCCACCCTGGGACAGCGCGTTTAATTCCAGCCCTTTATACTATCTGCCGTGGCACGTGTTCTCGTTATTTTTGGACTGATGTTCCGAATGAATGGTGATGGGGGAGCCTTGTTTTCTGTCTAGTTGTGTTGAGAGTTTTTTTTTTTTTTTTGTTAGAGGTACATCTCGCCGGAACCCCTGTTGGAATTGTTATTTTTTTATCCGTGTTGTTGAGGCTGGTTCGCTTACAGAGGGATGTTTATCTTCTCTTCTCTAGGATAGTAAAAAGTACATTCCCTGTGACACCACTGAGAGGACACCCACCACTGTGCGGACAGAAAGATAGCCAAAGCAGTGTGCAGCAGTGATTGTGCAGCTGTACCTGCTCCCCAGTGCAGAATGTGATACCCCTGCTCTAGAGTGGGTCCTATTCTGCTGCTGCAGATATGCCTTCTGCTGTGTAGTAAGTTTGGGTATTGTGTGCGAGATTGTGTATGCATTTTAGAAAGTGAGTGCCTACCTGTAATTAACTCTATATAACATTAGAATAAACCCAAATAAACAGAAAGTCAGTGGTCAGTGAGAGTGTCTACCTGTAATTAACTCTATATAACATTAGAATAAACCCAAATAAACATAAAGTCAGTGGTCAGTGAGAGTGTCTACCTGTAATTAACTCTATATAACATTAGAATAAACCCTAATAAACAGAAAGTCAGTGGTCAGTGAGAGTGTCTACCTGTAATTAACTCTATATAACATTAGAATAAACCCAAATAAACATAAAGTCAGTGGTCAGTGAGAGTGTCTACCTGTAATTAACTCTATATAACATTAGAATAAACCTGAATAAACATAAAGTCAGTGGTCAGTGAGAGCGTCTACCTGTAATTAACTCTATATAACATTAGAATAAACCCAAATAAACATAAAGTCAGTGGTCAGTGAGAGTGTCTACCTGTAATTAACTCTATATAACATTAGAATAAACCCAAATAAACATAAAGTCAGTGGTCAGTGAGAGTGTCTACCTGTAATTAACTCTATATAACATTAGAATAAACCCTAATAAACAGAAAGTCAGTGGTCAGTGAGAGTGTCTACCTGTAATTAACTCTATATAACATTAGAATAAACCCAAATAAACATAAAGTCAGTGGTCAGTGAGAGTGTCTACCTGTAATTAACTCTATATAACATTAGAATAAACCTGAATAAACATAAAGTCAGTGGTCAGTGAGAGCGTCTACCTGTAATTAACTCTATATAACATTAGAATAAACCCAAATAAACATAAAGTCAGTGGTCAGTGAGAGTGTCTACCTGTAATTAACTCGATATAACATTAGAATAAACCCTAATAAACATAAAGTCAGTGGTCAGTGAGAGTGTCTACCTGTAATTAACTCTATATAACATTAGAATAAACCCAAATAAACATAAAGTCAGTGGTCAGTGAGAGTGTCTACCTGTAATTAACTCTATATAACATTAGAATAAACCTGAATAAACATAAAGTCAGTGGTCAGTGAGAGTGCCTACCTGTAATTAACTCAATATAACATTAGAATAAACCCAAATAAACATAGTCAGTGGTCAGTGAGAGTGTCTACTTGTAATAAGCTCTATATAACATTAGAATAAACCTGAATAAACATAAAGTAAGTGGTCAGTGAGAGTGTCTACCTGTAATTAACTCTATATAACATTAGAATAAACCTGAATAAACATAAAGTCAGTGGTAAGTGAGAGTGCCTACCTGTAATTAACTCAATATAACATTAGAATAAACCCAAATAAACATAAAATCGATGGTCAGTGAGAGTGTCTACTTGTAATAAGCTCTATATAACATTAGAATAAACCTGAATAAACATAATTGGTGGTTATTGAGTGTCTACCTGTAATTTACTCTATATAACATCAGAATAAACCCAAATAAACATAATTAGTGGTTATTGAGAGTGTTTATTTATAATTAACTCTATATAACATTAGAATAAATCTGAATAAAGTTAGTCAGTGGTCAGTGAGAGTGTCTACTTGTAATTAACTCTATATAACATGATAATAAACCCAAATAATCAGAACTACAGTGGTCAGTGAGTGTCTACCTGTACTTAACACTATATAACATTAAAATTAACTAGAATAAAGCAGAATAAACAAAGTCAGTGGTCCGTGAGAGTGCCTACCTGTAATTAACTCTATATAACATTAGAATAAACCCCGAAAATCAGTGTAGGCATAGATTGGGTGA
Organism: Salminus brasiliensis; assembly: GCF_030463535.1. Taxonomy (NCBI): domain Eukaryota; kingdom Metazoa; phylum Chordata; class Actinopteri; order Characiformes; family Bryconidae; genus Salminus; species Salminus brasiliensis. Next base: position 47,450,734 of record NC_132881.1, read on the forward strand.
GCTACACTATTATATGAACCAATGGAAATACCCATTAAAGATAGTTTTACAAGAATGTGTGTGTGTGTGTGTGTGTGTGTGTGTTCCCGGAGCCTCTCTGGAGAGGCCTTGGCGGCTACAGGCTGTCTGCTCCATACATGGTTCCTGTAGCCGTTCCCCTGAGAAGTGGCCACCTCTTAATGGCACTGGTATTTAGATCCAGATAATGGTCCGGTCTTAAGGAAGTGCCTCTCTTCAGCCCAGCCCTGCGCCGAATCTCAGCGGACCTGCGCTCCGCCGGCCTGTCTTCTCTTCTGCTCTCATCTCCAGGGCCTTGATCCTGGACTGCGGCTACATTAAGCCTCACTTCAGAGCGTCCTGACGGGGCTGCTCCCCTTCAGCACACAGCCTTTTACTCCAGCAGCAGGCTGTAACCAGCAGCACTGCGCTGTAATTAGCTCCTATATTACCTGCATTATAACAGCCGGCCAGGAGCAGCCTGAGCGGATCACAGCTGAAGCTTCCTTCCTTTTCTCTAGGGCTTTTTTTTCCCCCTCATCTGTCTGTATGTATATAGGCATGCCTGCATGTATGTATGTGTGCGTGTGTGTGTGTGTGTTTCTGCCTCTTTCTGAGACTGTCCTTGTTAAGGCATAGTATATGTGCAGATACACAGCTGTATGCATAAGACTGGGCACATTTGACATAAGCATGTCAAACGACTGGTGTTGTTGATATTCTTGTGTAAATAAGTCATGTCCTCTACGGAGACTCACTGCTGCACATTTTAATACACAATTACTGTTTATTTACTGAATTTAATGTGCAGTGTTATGCTTGGACACCCCTGTGGACTCATTTCGCTGATTTACGAAGTGTGAATAAGTGAATAGATACTCTACAGGAAGCACATTTTGGACATAATTACTGTTTATATACTGAATTTAACAAATGAACAAAAAAAAACAGATACTTATAATATTTAAAATAGAACATATTTAATGTGGCACATTTTGTGAGCCTTTATTAAAAAAAAAAAAAAAAAAAAAAAAAAAAAA